>NW_027397236.1:5150-15424 GCF_003265705.2 Callorhinus ursinus | reverse complement strand
CTTGCCGTCTTTCTTGCTGTCTTCCTCACCCCCCATTTTCTCTAGCTCCCTGAATCTCTTCCTTTCCTTCTTTCGTGGCTACTGCTCCTTTTCCTTCTCTTCGCTCCCGGTTCTTCAAACCACTGCTCTCCAGGCCAGCGGAGGAATGGGCTACCCAGTCCGAGAGGATGATGAGGAAGACGTTTCTCTCTGGTCAGGACACTTTGGGGGTCCATGCTGAGGAGGCGGAGTGAGGTGACCCCAGCGAATGGCTGAGGTTCCACAGCCAGTCCCCAAGGTCTGGGCAGGACGGGCTGCTCCAAGGCGACTCGGTGCCTGGGGCGACCCAAAACAGGCTACGTCGCGTTCCGCAGGCTAAATCTGACCCGCAAAGTCCAGCGGAATTGAGACCCGCGGGCTACCTCGTCCTTTGCAAGCCGTTTTAAGTGGAAGGACCACGGCGCCTCCTTGTGGTCCCCTCAGGAACGGCGTCTTGGGGCCCGCATCACCTAGGATGCTGCAACGTCTTGTCCTAAGAAAACCAATCCAACTTCCCAGTTAGACGAAGGTCCACTCAACCCAGGCGCTTTCCAAGAAATCGCCCCGTCTGTCCTCCTGGTGCTGTCGGGAGCCCGGGAGCCGCGCCCTCTGGGCCTCCTCCTTAGGGGCGCTGCCGAGTCCCTGTACGAGGACTTCGGGCTGAGTCTCAGCGCCTCGCCACACTTCATCCTTTTTAGGTGCGTCCAGCGCCGCCTCGCCCCAGGGAGAGCTCCCGGTCCAAAGAGTAAAATCAGACGGCCTTGCCGGCTTCAATCCAGGACAGAGAGTCCTCTCCCTATTATGAATCGGATTCGAACGGAAGCTGTCACGGCCCCTATACCCCACCCCAGGAGCAAGGCTCGCCACCCAGGACCGGCGGTGGTGTGGTCAGGTTTAAGTAGGTGACAGCATTTTCTCCTGGGCTTTTTCCTCGGTGGCTATATCTGCATCTCTCTCTCTCTCTGTCTCTCTCGTTTTTTCTCTCTTCTCACCTGGTTGTCCCACTCTCACCTTTGTCTCCACCCTTTCGCCCGCTGGCATCCCCACAGGCTGAGGCTGCCGCAAGGTCCTGGGTGGAGAGCTCAATGCAATTCCAGGTGGTGCCCTCTAGATGTTTCCACAATTGGGACATTAACGTGATTCAGCTGCCAATTTTAAAAAACAACCAGTTTTGAAAGTTTCACATCCTCCTATTCTGGGGTTTTTCCAGGACTAAAATCTAATAGCCCACAGTGAAATTTTTGGTCCCTCCCAGCACCATGCAGCGGAATGCATCCTTCACCGAACATCTATTGGGTGCCTACTGGGTGCTAGGCCCTGCTGTGCACAGGGGCTGCATGGTGAGTAGACCCCAGGTCCTGCCGGGTGGAGCCCCCCTCTGGAGGCACCGAGAGCAGGCAGTAAGTTGGGGGACACAGCGGTTTGTGTCCTTCCCACGGCGCCCATCCTGGCTGTGGAATTCGCGGTGAGCGGGTTGGGTGCCGCTCAGGGAAGAATGGCAAATGGATGACTTCAGCCTATGAGCCTGTGGTCGTCACCTAGAGCAGGGAGGCTTTGGGGGGAGGCCCCTGGGCCTGTCATGGGGCATTGAGTGCTCACTTGCTAGTATCGATGTCCCAAAACTGCCCAGAATCGAGACTCAATGTCTCCAGCGCCAGCGGGTTTTGAATGTGTTTTAAGCAGAGGGTGGAGGGGTTGGGCAGCAAGTTCTCACCCACGGCAACACTGAGATTTTGTAATAACCTGGTCTCAGTCGTATAATCAACGCCTATGGCTGTCAGTGGAAAAGTTAGTGGTTCAAGCCCATCGTCCGAAGTTCTAGTCTTTACTTAAACACATTTTCTGGCTTTCAAATTCTCAAAATTTACCAAAGCTTCTCCAACAGCTTTTATCTTTCAGGCTGAGATCTCACCCAGCCACTGTCAGTCCCCCCACCTCACCCCACATTTTGATTTGTGGGCACAGGTGGGGCAGCAGGGGAGTCTCTGAATTCACCCAGTTCTGCCCTGTCCAGTGGTTTCTCTCCATCCTTAGCAGATGCCACTGGTCCCTTTGTGCCATCTAGAGCACAAAGGCCACCTTGACCTATCTGATTCGACATCTGGATTCCAGGAGAACTGCCGGGGCCAGAGACTGAAGACACAGGCATCAAAATCACCAATTGGTCAGACTCTAGGTTAGTGAACCTCAGTGCTCAGTATTAACCACATCATTACAGCATGCCGGGAACACTTTGATTTGAGAGGGTCGCATCCTTTCTTTTTTATTATCATTATTATCAATAAACATTATTTTTAAAGAACAATTTGAGTTTACAGATAAATTAATAAATGAGTTCATAGGCACCATGTTCTCCCTCATAGAATTTCCCCTTACATTCTTGCATTACTGTGGTACATTTTTTACAAGTGAGGAAATAATATTGACACAGTATTAACTGCGGCTGGTAGTTTACATTAGAGTTCATTCTTTGTCATACAGTTCTATGGGTTTTGACACCTGCATGTCATGAATCCACCACTACAGTATCATATAAGATAACTTCACTGTCTAAAAAGTCCCAGTGTTCTGCTTATTTATCCCTCCTCTCATCAGAGACCTATGGCAATCACTCATCTTTTTATTGTCTCTATAGTTTTGCCTTTTCCAGGACATCCTATAGTTAGACTCACACAGTCTGCAGACTTTCCTGTAGGCTTCTTTCACCTAATGCTATGTATTATTAAGGTTCCTGCATGTTTTTCATGGCTTGATAGCTCATATTCAAGCAAAAACTTGGAGATGAGTGTTTTTAGCAGATTTATTCATAATTGTCAAAAAGTGGAAGTAACCAAAATGTCCTTCGATAGGTGACTGGATAAACAAAGTGTGGTACATCTATAAAATGGTATTTAGCAATAAAAAGAAATAAGTTTTCATGTCATTTGGGTAAATATCTAGGGCTGTGATTTCTGGATCAAAGGTAAGAGTATGTTTTGTTTTGTAAGAAACTGCCAAAGCATCTTCTAAAGTGGCTATAAAATTTTGCATTCCCATCACTAATAAATGGGCATTCCTATTCATCTACATCCTTGCCAGGATTTGTTGTTATCAGTGATTGGGATTTTAGCTATTCTAATAAGTGTGTAGTGGTATCTCATTTTTGTTTTGATTTACAATTCTCTACTGACAAATGATTTTGAGCATCTTTCATAGGCTTATTTGCCATCCGTATATCTTTTCTGATGAGGTGTCTGTTTAGATCTTTTGCCCATTTTTAATTGGGTCATTTGCTTTCTTATTGATGAACTTTAAGAATTCTTTGTATATGTATATATATGTATTTTTTAAAGATTTTATTTACTTATTTGACAGAGAGACACAGCAAGAGAGCAAGGGGAGTGGGAGAGGGAGAAACAGGCTTCCCGCTGAGCAGGGAGCCTGATGCAGGGCTCGATCCTAGGACCCTGGGATCGTGACCTGAGCCGAAGGCAAACGCTTAACGACTGAGCCACCCAGGCGCCCTGAGTTCTTTTTATATTTTGGATACCAGTCCTTCATCAGATACACGTTTTGCAAAGATTTTCTCCCAGTCTGTGTCTTGTCTTTAATTGGCTTAGTGGTGTCTTTCATAGAGTGGAAGTGTTTAATTCTATTGAGGTCCAGCTTATCAATTTTTTCTTTCATGGACTGCACCTTTGGTGTTGTATCTAAGAAGTCATCACCAAACTCAAAGTCACTTAGATTTTCTCCTATGTTATCTTCTGGAAGTTTTATAGTTTTATATGATCTATGATCTAAATTTTGTGAAAAGAATATGGTCTCTGCCTGGAGTTTGTTTGTTTGTTTGTTTGTTTCGCATGTAGATGTCCAGTTGCTCCCGCACTATTTGTTGAAAAGACTATCATTATACATTCGCCATTAAATTGCTTTTGCTCCTTTGTCAAAGATCAGTTGACTCTATTTATGGAGATCTATTTCTGATTCTGTTCCATTGGTCTATATGTCTGTGTGTTCACCACTTCCACACTGTTTTGATTAGCATAGCTTTATTGCTTTATCACCTTGAAGTTGGTAGTGTCAGTCCTTTGGGGATTTTCCTAATCTTCGCCAGGAGAACCTGCTCAGGTTCCTGGAGGTAAAACTTCACAAAATGTGTTCCCCCAGGAATTTTAAACTCTCAAGCTCTTCCACACTCAGCTTCCAGCAGTTTGTCAATTACCACTGAAGGTTTCTGCTAGCTGCAGGTCCAGTAGCTTCTGTTCCCAATAAGATGTGATTCCCTGCATTAGCCTATCTCTCTAGTTTTGGGGGTGACATGCCCTATGACCTCACTTGTCTGGTCTAAGAAGAGTCATAGATTTTGTCAGCATTTTTTTTTTTCTTGTAAGGATGAGAGTGATGACTTCCAAGTTCTTTTCATGTTGGAGTAGAAACCTAGTTTGATTTTTTTAAAGATTTTATTTATTTATTTGAGAGAGAGCAGGAGCAAGGGGAGGAGCAGAGGGAGAGGGACAGGCAGACTCCCTGCTGAGCGGGGAGCCCAACTCAGCCTGATTCCAGGACCCTGAGATCATAACCTGAGCTGAAGTCAGGTGCTTAACCGATTGAGCCACCCAGGTGCCCCCATTTTTTTTTTAAGTAAATAACATATATGCGATGATTAAGTTTATCTGCCAACTTTGCTGAGTCAAAGGGTGCTCAGATTAAACATTATATCTGGATGTGTCTGAGGATGTTTTGGATGAAATTAGCATTTGAATCAATGGAGTTAGTTAAGTAGGTTGCCTCTTATCATATGGGTGGGTATCATCCAATTATTTGAGGACCTGAATAAAACAAAAAGTGGAAAATTGATCCTTTTTTTCCTTTTTGCTTTTCTGCTTGAGCTGGCACATCAGTGCCTTCTCCTGATCTTGGACTGGGATTTATACCATTGGATTCCTTGGTTCTCAGGCATTCGGACTCAGACTGAAATGACATCACTGGGTTTCTGGGTCTACAGCTTGCAAATGGTAGATCATGGGGCTTCTTAGCCTTCTTAATTGCATGAACCAGTTCCTCATAATACATCTCCATTGATCCTGTTTTTCTGGAGGAACTTTACACAATATTATAAAATTCACGAATTGCAAATGTACAAATCAATGATTTTAGTATATTTATAGGGTTGTCTGTCACCAGAGTCCAGTTTTAGAACATTTTCTTTGCCTCCCCAGATGCCTTCAAGCCTCTTTGCAGTCAATCCCTAATCCCTGCTTACCATGACTACACCTGAGCAAAAGAACAATTTGGAAAACAGACATTTAACTTTTTATTAGATTGGGACTTTATATAGTAGGTCCTTTTCTTTCTTTAGTGATAACTAGAAGAGAGATTGCATTCTAGGGGCTTTGTTTGGCGGAACTTAACATATTGGCTGTTCTTTTGCTCTCTTTGAATTGCTTCTCCTGTGCTGTTAAGTGGTACTTGCTATAAAATCTTATCTGGTAACTCAGGAGAATCAAGGGCTAAACAAAACAAAACAAAACAAAATAACAACAAACTATCTGCTATACGAAATGGTGACAGGTGATGCATTCACAGATAATGTCACATGGAGTTAAGTATTATACCATCTTTATTATTTCAGAATTGTGGTTAGTAACATTAGAGAGGCATTTATCCAGCACCTGAAATGCTCTTCACAGTGTCCTTTATGTTACATGGCTTGGGAACAATCATGTGAAAGTGAGCACAAGATTTTTACTGTGCTTCTTTGATTTTTTTTTTCTCTTACAGGGATTAACATAATGTTTCTGAAAATTAAAATATCAGGAAACTAGCAGGGTGCCTGGGTGGCTCAGTCAGTTAAGCAACTGACTCGATTTTGGCTTAGGTCGTGATCTCAGGGTTGTGAGATTGAGCCCTGGGGTGGGCTCTGTGCTCAGTGGGGAGTCTGCTTGAGATTCTCTCTCTCCTTCTCCCTCCACTCTTCCCCCTGCTCAGCTCTCTTTCTCTCTAAAATAAATAAACAAATCTTTTTTAAAAATCAGGAAAATAGAGATATGGAGATAAGCATCTAATTAGTGATTTATTGCTGCATATTAGCAGATTACAAAAAGAGTGGTTTAAAACAACACACATGTGTTATCTCACAGTCCTGTAGATTCAGAAATCTGGAATAGTGTGGGTGGGTTCTGTGCTCAGAGTCTCACAAGTCTGAAATCCCGGTATCAGCTTGCTATATTTTCATCTGATGCTCAGGCTCCTCTTCCAACCTAACTACAGTTACTGGCAGAATTCATTTGCCTCATGTCTCCAAAGGCAAGGGAAGCAAGGGCAAAAATGAACTATTGGAACTTCATCAAGATAAAAAGCTTTTGCACAGTGAAGGAAACAGTCAACAAAACCAAAGACAACTGACAGAATAAGAGAAGATATTTGCAAATGACATATCAGATAAAGGGCTAGTATCCAAAATCTGTAAAGAACTTATCAAACTCAACACCCAAAGAACAAATAATCCAATCAAGAAATGGACAGAAGACATGAACAGACATTTCTGCAAAGAAGACATCCAAATGGCCAACAGACACATGAAAAATTGCTCAACATCCCTCAGCATCAGGGAACAACGAATCAAAACCACAATGAGATATCACCTCACACCAGTCAGAGGGCTAAAATTAACAAGACAGGAAATAACAAATGTTGGCGAGGATGTGGAGAAAATGGAACTCTCCTACACTGTTGGTGGGAATGCAAGCTGGTGCAGCTGCTCAGAGGTTCCTCAAGAAGTTGAAAATAGAGCTATCCTACAACCCGGAGATTGCACTACTGGGTATTTACCCCACAGATATAAATGTCGTGATCCAAAGGGGCACCTGCATGCTGATATTTATAGCAATGTCCACAATAGCCAAACTATGGAAAGAGCCCAGATGTCCATTCACAGATGAATGGATAAAGAAGATGTGATATATATATATATATATATATATATATATATATATATATATATACAATGGAATATTATGCAGCCATTAAAAAATGGAATCTTGCCATTTGCAACGACATGGATGGAACTAGAGGGTATTATGCTAAGCGAAATAAGTCAGAGAAACAATTATCACATGATCTCTCTGATATGTGGAATTTAAGAAACAAAACAGAGGATCATAAGGGAAGAGGGGGAAAAATAAAACAAGACAAAACCAGACAGGAAGGCAAACCAGAAGAGACTCTTAATCTTAGGAAACAAACTGAGGGTCACTGGAGGGAAGGGGGTGGGGGGATGGGGTAACTGGGTGATGGACATTAAGGAGGGCATGTGATGTAATGAGCACTGGGTATTATATAAGACTGATGAATCACTGACCTCTACCTCTGAAACTAATAATATACTGTAGGTTAATTAATTGAATTTAAATTAAAAATTTAATTTAATTTAATTAAAAAAATAAAATAATTCATTTGCTTGTGGTTGTAGGACTGAAGTCCTTGTTTTCTTGCTGGCTATCAACCAGAAGCCATGCTCTGCTTTTAGAAGCTACCTCCATTCTTTTTTCATGAGGCCTTTTCCATTGTCAGACAAGTAATAGTGCACTGAGTCCTTCTAATGCTTCACTCTGATTTTGTCTTCTCCTGCCAGCCAGAGAAATCTCTTGTATTTAAGGAGTCATGCAATTAGATCTGTCCCACCCAGATAATCTCCTTATCTTAAAGTCAGCCATGCTATATAACAACATCATCATGGGAGCAATATCTCATCACTCTAACAAGTTTCAGGGATTTGGGAGAGACATATTTGGAGACCATTTTAACTACTCTTTACTATAGCCCAACCTCTGGTTTCAGGGATACATGTCCCTTCCAAATGCAAAATACATTTATCTTACCCCTAAAGTTTCCAAAGTTTCATCCCATGGTAGCATCGTTTGAAAGTAAAAAAAAGAGTGTTGTGTAAATTTCATTAGCTCAAACTTCCAAAATCACATCTAAATCATTTATATCAGGTGTGGTTGAGACTCCTGAGAGTGTCCATTAGGCACAGGGTTCAATTACCCTCCCTCTGTAGACCTGTGAAACTACAGAACAATTGATTGCCCCCCATGTGCGATAGTGAGACAGTAAGGATAACATTCATTCAGATTCCAGCCCAAAGAGAGGGAAAATGGAAGGTATAAAAAGGTCACTGATCCAGAATAATTTGGAAATCCACTGGAAGCAGGAGTTCCTTGGTTAGGTTTCAAGACCTGGGAATAATCCTCTGTGACATGAGGTTTTGCCTCTGGGATCCCGTTTGTTTGCATCTTCATTTAATTTATTATTATTATTTTTCTTTCTCTCACAGGCCTCTGGTTCTTCCTCTTCCTTCTCATGACAGCATCCTCCCCTTAATGGTTGGTATGTCGTCCCCACCTGAACAGGTCTGATAGTGACCTTGTAGTGGTTCTCTCTCCGAAGAGGGCCTGCCCTCACCTTCTCACTCCTCTGGGATCCTCTTCCCTGACCTCATTTCTGTCTGTCATGATGCTTTCTGTTTACCCAGGTGGCTTAGGAGGAATGCTAGAACTGTGGAACGCCAGACCTGATCTCCGCTGTCCCTTCCAGGAGGAGAATAAATGACAGAGGTCTTCATAAAGAAATGACCCCCATGAGGGCTGACATCCCCCAGCAATTAGAGCAGAGGAGGAAACCTACAGGCAAACAGAGGTCCTAAAAACCCAAATCACAGAAGCAGGACCCACATCAGGTAGGAACACTTCCCAGAAATGTCCCCATTCTCCACTGAAAGCCACTTTGGGTAAAGGATGTGAGCACTGGGTCTTTCAGAGTCTTCATCCTCGGCTCTTTGTTTAAAACGGGCTTTTTCCATACGTGAGAATCTCCTTGGAGTTTTATCAGAAATGCAGATTCATGGGCATTATCCCCGGGGCATTCTAACAGGCACCACAGTGAATCTGATGTAGGTGTTTTTTAGCTCTGCAGCTGGTGCCCAGGAACGGGACCCCTGTCTGCTGCATGATACCCCATTTCCCATCTAACATTCCAGTGGTTCATGCTGCCTTCTCTAAGTTATATTCTACATTCTCTATCATACACCAGATGAATATGCTCAAAGAGATAAATCATCCACTAAAGCATCTGTGACATGTGGGGAAGCTGGTATGGGCATCTTGGACTGCTTTTCTGAAGGCTGTGCTTCTATTGCTTCAGCCCAGACCCAGGATAGGGTTTGAATGGAAAGATGGTTGGGACTGGAGATCAGTAAAAGCTCGCTATTGCTGGTAACTGTTATTTATCCACTTGACAAGTATTTACTGAATGTTTCACCTGCAGGCTCTCATGGAGGCACTAGGGACATGGGGTGAGCAGGCAGACCCAGTGCCAGCTCTCAGGAAATAAACTTGGCACAGAAACCAGATATTTTATAGATAATCACATAAGTGCATTTTATTTGTGATTATGATAAGTATTATTTAATGCCTTTGTGTTCTGTGATCCTAATCTATTAGCCAGTGATTTAAAGTGATTATAAGTAACAGAATTATATAACTGTGATAAAAGATTTGTCCCCAGAAAGGCCCTTCTGGTATTTTTAACAGTGGAGATGCCTACATTTGATCTGACATCTCCTGAAAATTATTTATTTATTTTTAAGTAGAACTTTTAATTTCAGTGTCCCCTGAAATTCAGATGTGGGTTCCCGGAGGGTGTGTTAAGGAGCCTCCACAGGGAAGCTTGCAGCCAAGGCCTGTGCAGGCTCTGCTGCCATCAAGTGTTGAAGGAGTTTGGGGAAATCTCTTAATCTCTCTGGGTCTCAGTTTCCTCATATGTAAGATAAGGTTGTTATTCAAATTCTCCAAAGTGCCTTCCTGCTCAGTTTCTGTGAGTGCAGGAGGGTCTGAGGTGCCTGTTAAGCAGCCCTGGGGATGGCAGCTGAGACCTGACTTGGTCCCTTCTCTGTGTGTCTCCTGCAGGAGCCTGAGCTGAGCCCACACTGAAAACAGAGAATGGAGGGAGCAGATGGAAGACAGAAAATCAGCAGGTTTGGACGATGAGAATAACCCAAGGAAGGACGAGGCAATGGTAGAGCAGGTGGTTGCCAAAGGGGTAAGAAAAAGGACAAGTTGAGTTCGGAAAAATCTGGGGAAACTGAGGAATGTATACAGCAGCATCCAACTCTGCAAGGAGCAGCCTGAGCTAGGCAAAGAGGTTGGAAGAGTAACTTCGTCCATGGTGAACCTGTGCACCTGCCGAGGAGCCCCAGAGGATGGATTGTGGTGGTTTAT
>NW_027397236.1:0-5140 GCF_003265705.2 Callorhinus ursinus | reverse complement strand
ATCTACTCAGAAAGTGAAGTTTTAGGGAATATAATACATGAGTGGGGTCAAGCGTAGTGTAGTGGGAGAAAAGTTACAGCACCTAATGACTTCTGGGGAGACAAACTTGACCCTAATCATGGCTCTAGATGCCAAATAACAAAGAATACCCCTTACTTCCATTGGTGATACAGAAATAGGAGGCCCTTAATATACATAATAAGCTGGGAAGTTGCTCTGCCTGTTGAGTCACGCAATAACACAAATCACTTGAATCGTGGCCCATTGGGCTGGGTTGAGTTTGTGACAGTATCCCCTAGGTCATGGAGAAAAAGGTTTGGGGCTTTGGAAGTTGCAGGTGAGCTGGCTTATAGTAATATTACACAATCTTGGGAAAACATGTCTAGCAAAATTTTGGATTCAATGGACACTAAATATTTAGTCCATGATCCGCAATCATTCTTTCACAGATTATCCTCTATTGGCTTGAGCCAAAAATGACTTTTCTATTCTTAGAAACACCAAGGGGTGCCTGAGTGGCTCAGTCAGTTAAGCGTCTGACTCTTGGTTTCAGCTCAGGTCATGATCTCGTGGTACTGGGTCCAAGACCCATGTTCCACTCCATGCTCAGCAGAGTCTACTTCAGATTCTTTCTCCCTCTTCCTCCCCCTCTGTTCTCCCAGCTTGCACTACTCTTTCTAAAATAAATAAAATCTTTAAAAAATAATGATGCTTACAAATATGCAGATTTAAACACATCCTATATGATGACTTTGATGAATAATAAGGTAAAGCAGCTTTTTTTTTAAACAGAGAGCAGAATTGTAATTCAGGATGTCAATGGAAAAGGTGAGTAACATCATCTCAACGTGTAAAAGTAAACAGGTAAAAGAAGGAATGTATAGAATTATATGTCATGTACACAATGATTGGTGGGTTATAAACAAATTGGAATAAATCTATGTTTATATTGACTTGTGGGGTCCTGTCAAATAAGCATAGCATTGGGAAACAAAAACTGGCCGGAAAGTCATTTGGGTAAATGGACTGTAGGAAACCATTAGACAAACATAAATCAAACACATTTAATGCTGTTTCTGAGCCACGTTTTAACCCGTCAATGGTGAACTTTAGGAGAGACACCTAATACTGAATGGATGCATTGGTTTTTTGAGACATGTCACCTGAGCCACTGGGAATGTGACCTTGTGAGTCACACAGGTGAGCAAGCTTTACCTGATAGGATGTTAAGTTCAGTGCCTAAAGAGGTAATGTAAATATGCTGCATTACTTAATCATTACTTAAACCAATGATCTTTTACTCTTCCTTGGGGGAATGAAGCTGACATAAAGGACTACAGATTCTGTTGCAGAATCTGGTCCTGAGGCTTACAGACTGATGGGAGTGGACACCTACTTCCGATTTGGAGTCGGAGCTATTGTCTCCTAAGGCAACTGAGTCAGACAACCAAACTCCCTCAGCCTGCCACTATTAGTTGTTTAAATGCTGTTGGTGTCATTTTATAATAGATCAAACAGAAATAAGATGAATCAGACTTGGGTACAAAGTCATGGTATTTGATGGATATTTCATTGCACAGCGATCCAAAGCTTCTGGCAGTACATCATGCTGAGAATAGATGATTGAAGACTAAATTATATAATAAGAGAGAACATTGGCCTCTAAATTTTGCAACTGTGGTATTGCAGCTAAACACAAGATAAATTGGCAGCCTTACGAACTGAATGGTGACTCTCAAGGAAAGTTTATTACTGAACATACACAACATTTCACATGCATTGGTCCATTAGACTCTGTACAATCTGCCCAGCCACAGGACTTGATATGGGTTGGGTTATTCCTTTTCCTTGGGTTGCTGAGAAAAGTCCTTCTCACCCAGCAAATACCTAAATCTCCAAAGATATGGTCACTGCCAGATCTAGCTTGAATCTGAAATGCATTTGTTTGTATCAAGGTATAACATCAATATAAAACTCAGGTGTGTTTATGTGATTGCAATGCCTAACTGAAATGTGAAAAGTGATATCATTTATAAGAGCATGAAGCATGATATACTGAGGGATAGATCTGACTGAAAATCACAAAATATTTCACAGAGAAATGAATGAAGCCATAGAAAATGAAGAGAAATTCCTTATTCATGGGTCACAAGATTCAATACTGTTCAAAGATCAATTTTCCCCATTTGATCTATATATTCAATCAATCTCTCCCAAAATCTCAGCCTGTATCTTTGATAGAAAGTGACCAGTTTTTTTTAAAATTCATAGAAAATGTAAATGACCTAGTATGGCCAAAACACTTGTGAAACAAAGAACCGAGTTTGAGGGCTAGCTGTACATGATTTGAAGAACTATTCTGAAGTTAGAGTAATTAAAACAGATTGGTATTGACATATGACAGATAAATAAGTAGATCAATGAAATAGATTACAGAATCCAAAAATGAACTATACCTATATGGAGAAAAGATTTTTGACAAATGTGAGAAGCAAAGCATTGTAAAAAGTATAACGTTTTGGAGCACCTGGGTGGCTCAGCTTGTGAAGTGTCAGACTCTTGATTTTGTCTCAGGTCATGATCTCAGGGTCCTTGGATCTAGCCCCACATCTGGCTCCATGCTCACCAGGGGGTCTGCTTGGGTTTCTGTCTCTCTCTCTATCCCTCTGCCCCTCTACCCCAAAATAAATAAATAAATCTTTAAAAAAAGTATAATCTTTCAACAAGTGGTAAAGTATAATCTTTTCAACACATGAATATGAATATGACATATGTATGTGCATATGAAAATAAATAAATACATAAAATTGGATCCATAACTCACACCACCCAGAAATTAGCCTAAAAGAGAGTTTGGGCCTAAATAGAAACCTTAAAATGTTAAAACTTTTAGAAGAGAACATAGTAGAAAAATCTTTAGGAGCCCCTGGGTAACACAGTTGGTAGCTCATCTAACTCATGATTTTGACTCAGGTCCTGATCTCATGGGTTGTGGGATCAAGCCCAGAGTTGGCTGTGCACTCAGTGCGGAGTCTGCTTCAATTTCTCTCCCTCTCTCCCTCCCCCCACTTGCTCTCTCTTTGTCACTCTCTCTAAAATTAAAGAAGCCTGCCACTTCCCCTCCTTGTGCTCCCCCTGCTTGTGCTGGCTCTTTCTGTCAAATAAATGAAACCTTTAAAAAATTAAATAAAATGTATCTGAAAATCAACGAACCTACATAAGATATGACAATCTTGAAGAAGCATTAAGATGGAGGACCAACTCCACTTAATTTCAAAACTCATTCCTAGAGGGGGGGCAGAGCAAGATGGCGGAGGAGTAGGAGACCTAGATTTCGTCTGGTCTCAGGAATTCAGCTGAATAGGGATCAAACCATTCTGAACACCTACGAACTCAACAGGAGATCGAAGAGGAGAGTAGCAACAACTCTCTGAACAGAGAAGCGACCACTTACTGGAAGGTAGGGCGTGCGGAGAAGTGAATCCGAGGCGATATTCGGGAGGATAGACGGCGGGGGAGGGGCCTCCGCCGGCCACTTCTGGCAAGTGCTAGAGCCGCGGAGCACAAAATCGGACCTTTTAGAAGTTGGCTCGGCGGAGGGACGTCGCTGCAGTGGCTAAGCGGGGGGTGGAATCCTCCCGGGACAGTGTGGTCTCAGGACCCTTGGGGTCACGGACAGACTGGGGGTGCCTGAGTGCGGCAGAGCTCCCAGGTATCAGAGCGGGGAAGCCAGCTGCAGAGACGGAGCAGAGTCGCGGGCTCTCAGCTCGGGGTTGCCATAAACTGTGATCTGCGGCCCAGTCGGGGCACGGCTCCCCCAGCAGGGACCCAACAAGCAGCAGATCCGGGGAGACTCCCCTTCCTTCCCTGGAGGAGCGGCGCGGGAGCGCACCGCAGGGATCTGCTGGGTTTGGAGACTCCACACGGGGTCGGGTGCCAGAGATAGAAACGCTCGATCACAGGCCGGGTGAGCACGGAGTGCGGCCGGAGACCGGGGAAACAGGAGTGACTGCTTTTCTCTGGGGACACACTGAGGAGCGGGGCCCCGAGTTCTCAGCTCCTCCGGGTGGAGATTGGGAGGCTACCATTTCTGCCCTGGTCCTCCAAAGCTGTACCGAGAGCTTGCAGGGAACAAAAGCTCCTGAGAGCAAACCGGAGCAGCTTCCTTAGCCCGGACCGACAAGGGCGGGGCAATTCCGCCTCCGGCAAAGACATTTGGAAACCACAGCAACAGGCCCCTCCCCCAGAAGATCAGCACAAACAGCCAGCAAGCCAAGACCAAGTTGATCGATCAAGGAGAATGGGAGAACTCCAGCGCTAGGGGAATACTGCACATAGATTCATGGCTTTTTTTTTTTTTTTTTTTACCATGATCCATTATTTCATCAAAGTTAATTTTTGTTGACTGTTTTTTTTTATTTTTCTTTTTCCCTTTTTCAACCAACATCTTATCAATCCCTTTTTTTAAAAAAAATTTTTATTTTTCATTTTTAGAGTCATATTTTATCCCTTCATAGTAGTTACCCTTATTTTTGGCATATATATGTAAGTTGTTCTCTCTTTAAAATTTTGGGGTACAGTTTCTTCTAACAGATCAAAATATACCCTAAATCACTAGTGTATGGCTTTGTTCTAGTCTCCTGCCTGATCACATTCTCTCCCTTTTTCCTTTCTTTTTTTTTCTTAAATCTTCTTTCTTTTTTCAAACAACTTATCTTACCAAGTCCTTTTATAAAATCTTTTATACTTTTCATCTTTACAGTCATCTTCCATCCCTTCATTGTATCAACCCTTATTTTGTACATATATGTCTTTCTTCCTTTAAAATTTTAGGAGGCACTTTTTTCTAACAGACCAAAATACGCCCAAAATCTAGTGTGTGGCACTGATCTAAGCACTAGCCTGATCATATTTGATCACATTCTGCTTTTTTTGTATTGTTCTGTTTTTGTTTTTATCCTTTTTTTTCCTTTTTTTTTTCTCTTTCTTTTTTCTTTCTTTCCTTTTCTTTTCCCCTGGTTTCAGGTCTTTTCTGATTTGTATACAGTATATTTGCTGGGGACGTTGTAAACCTGTTAGCATTTTGTTCTCTCATTCATCTATTCTCCTCTGGACAAAATGACAAGACGAAAGAAATCAC
>NW_027397235.1:0-109545 GCF_003265705.2 Callorhinus ursinus | reverse complement strand
AGGGTATGTGCTATGGTGAACACTGTGAATTGTACAAGACTGATGAATCACAGATCTGTACTTCTGAAACAAATAATGCAATATATGTTAAGAAAAAAAAAAGAAGAAGATAGCAGGAGGGGAAGAATGAAGGGGAGTAAGTCGGAGGGGGAGACGAACCATTAGAGACGATGGACTCTTTAAAACAAACAGAGTTCTAGAGGGGAGGGTGGGGGGATGGGTTAGCCTGGTGATGGGTATTGAGGAGGGCACGTTCTGCATGGAGCACTGGGTGTTATGAACAAACAATGAATCATGGAACACTGCATCAAAAACTAATGATGTAATATATGGTGATTAACATAACAATAAAAAAAATAAAAAAAATAAAAAACGAATGGCCCGAACCAAAAAAAAAAAAAAAAAAAACTAATGATCTAATGTATGGTGATTAACATAACAATAAAAACTTATTAAAAATAGATATAGGGGCACCTGGTGGCTCAGCTGGTTAAGCGTCTGACTCTTGATTTCGGCTCAGGTTATGATGTCGGTGTTGTGGCACTGGGCACCACGCTGAGCGTGGAGCCTGTTTGGGTTTCTCTCTCCCTCGCCCTCTGCCCCTCCCCCACTCCTTGTCCACTCTTTCTCTCTAAAAAAGAAAGAAATAGATATAATTTTTTTCAGAATCAGATGTGTATAGTTGCATAAAACACTTGATTCGGGAACTCTTGGAGTATAAATTGTCCCATACATTTGATTCACCAATCCCACCCTAAAGAATATCTCCCATAGGAATAAACAATAATATGTAAACTACTTGCTATTTTAGCATTTTAAAAAAATTATAAGCCTAGGTATCTGTTCAAAAGGGAAATGACAGATCTATGGAATTATGGGAGTGATTAGAAGAATATGTTTGATGAGCACATACATATATGTAAGTGTATTTATATCTCTGGAGGGATGTCCATAATTTGTTATGTAAAAAAATCCCAGTTGCAGAATAATATGTATTGTCAATCATTTCTTTTAAAAAATACCCACTACAGGGGCACGTGGGTGGCTCAGTCTGTTATGTGTCTGCCTTCGGCTCAGGCCATGGTCCCAGAGTCCCGGGATCAAGCCCCACATCAGGCTCCCTGCTCAGCTTCGGGGGCTGGGTGTTCTTTTCCCTCCATTCTGCTGCTCCCCCTGCTTGTGCTCTCTCACTCTCTCTGTCAAATAAATAAATAAAATCTTTAAAAAATAAAAAAATAAAAATACCCACTACAAAAAAAAAAAACAAAAATAAAAATACCTACTACATTTGTATACATTTTGAGCAGGAAGATAAGTACAAGTATATTAAAATAGTCACCTCAGAGAGGAAGAGATGTTATTAGAATTTTTTAAATGTTTTGATTTAACTAAAATGCTGCAAGTTGGCCAAAAATTAGTCCTCTTTTTGTATCAATGTAGCAATGTCTTAGAAGTGCTTCCAGAATGATTGAGTAAGGACATCTGAAAATGCATTCCTCCCTAAAAGCTATGAGCTGAAAAAAACTTCAAGTGTCAGTTTCTATTTAAGAAGGAGTCTCTAGACCAAAACAGAAACACTAAAGGAAATTTTAGCCTCCAACACCACAGATAGAGCAAATAGTAAACACAGCCTAACTCCTAGCCAGGTGAACATAAAACCTCATATGAAAGACCAGTTTCCTCTGTTCTTATTCAGTACATCATGCCTGGCTTTCAATAAACAAAACATTGTAAGAGGAAAAAACACAGTCTGAAGAGACAAAGCAAGCATCAGAACCAGATTTAGATATGGCAGAGATTTTAGAATTATCAGAACAGGAATTTAAAATAACTATGGTTAATTTGCAAAGAGTTCTAATGTGGAAAATGGAAAACATGAGAGAACAGTTGTGTAGGGTAAGCAGAGTGATGGGAACTCTAATAATTCCACTTAAAATAGCATTAAAAATAAAATACTTAGATATAAATTTAAGAAAAGAAGTATAAGACTCCAACTTTGTAACAAAACATTGTTAAAAAAAATTTCAAGAAGACCTAAAGAAATGGAATGATATTTTGCATTCATGAAACAAAAGTGTTAATAATGTTATGATGGCAATAATTCCCAAATTGATGTATAGATTCAATGTGATCCCTATCAAAACCCCAACTGCACGTTTTACAGATATTGACAAGTTAATCCTAAAATACATATGAAAATGCAAGGAACTCAGAATAGCCAAAACAATCTTTGGGAAAAAAAAAAAAGAACAAATTTGGAGGATTCACAATTCCTAATTTAAAATTTTGTTGCAAAGTTGAAATAACAAAGACAATAATCAAAACTGATACTGATATATTTAAAGATATGTTGATCAATGGAACAGAATTGAGAGTCTGGAAATAAATCCTCACATTTATGGTCAACTGATTTTCTACAAGGGTGACAGGACAATTCAATGGAGAAAAGAACAGTCCTTTAAACTAATCGTGCTGGGAAAGTGGAAAACTAACATCCACTGGCAAACAAATGAATTTGAAACCTAACCTCACGCCATATAAAAAGTTAACTCAAAATGGATCATAGACCTAAATGTAAGAGAGAAAACAATAAAATTCTTAAACAAAAACAGAGAAGAAAATCTTTGTGAATTTGGGTTAGATGGTTTACTAGAACTAACAACAAAAGTATAGCAACAAAAGAAATAACACAGCTTGAACTCTATCAAAATTAAAACTTTTGTGCTTTAAAGGATATAATTTGAAAAACTGAAAAGATAACTCACTAATGGGAGAAATACTGGAAATTGTATATTTGATAAAGGACTTGAACACCCAGAATACATAAAAAATCTTACATCAACAATAAAAACACAAATAATGCAATTAAAAATGGGTAAAGGATTTAAGTAGACATTTCTCCAAAGAAAACATAAAAATGGCCAAAAGCACACGAAAATGTGCTAAACATCATCAAACATTAAGGAAATGCACACCTAAACCATTTAACATCCAGTAGGATGATTAATATTTAACAGGCAGACAGCAGCAAGTGTTGGTGGGGATGTGGATAAATTGAGCCTCTCACACTTTGCTGGTGGACTCGTAAAATTATGCAGCTACTTTACAAAACAGTTCGGCACTTCTTCAAAATGGTAAACACCGAGTGACCATATGACTCAGCAATTCCAAATGAATATGCCCCAAAGAAATGAAAATATATGTCCATGTAAAAACTTGTACACAAATGTTCATAGAAGCATTATTCATTATAGCCAAAAAGTGTACATGACCAAATGTCCATCAACTGATGAAGAGATAAAATTTGGTATACCCATACAATGAATTGATATTCACTCATAAAAACTAATGAAGTATTGATCTATGCCACAGTATGAATGAAATTTGAAAACATTGTTAATTTAAGAACCCAGACACAAAAGGCCATATATTGTGTGCTCCTCTTGCCATGAAATGTCCAGATTAGGCAAATCCATACAGAAGGTAGATTGTGGTTGCCAGGGGGTGAAGGGATGGGAGAATACAGACTGACTGCTAACAGATAGGAGGTTTCTTTTGGGGGAGATGAAAATATTCTGAAATTAGAGAGTAGTGAGTGGTTGTGTACCACTCTGTGAATATAATGAAAACCTCAAAACTGTCCACTTTAAAAGGGATAAATTCTATGGTATGTGAATTTTATCTCACTAAAGCCCTTGAAAGATAGACAAAAATAAGCACCACCATGATTTTATGAACCTTTGAGAACAGTAGTCACTGTGTGTCTGTGGTTCTCCACACATACAGGATTCAGAGGAAAAACTGACATTTTGGTGAAAATAAGAAAATTTTAATGTTCACTCTAAGTTTCAGCTCAGTCAAATGATGTGTCAGAGTTCTGACATCTTCCAGGATGAGCCAAAGATACCAAGAATACATTAATATACAACCAATTACATACTTTAAATTCACTTTCAATAGCAATACACATAGCTCAGTTCTCTTTTGGCAATCATCCTCTATATGTAATTATAAGGGTATAAAAAATAATTTAAGCAGGATGCCTGGGTGGCTCAGTCAGTTAAGTGTCCAACTCTTGATTTTGGCTCAGCTCATGATGTCAGGGTAGTGAGATTGAGCCCAGTCGGGCTCTGCGCTGAGAGGGGAGCCTGCTTAAGATTCTCTTTCTCCCTCTCTCTCTCTGCCCTCCCCAGCTCATGTACACAGGTGTGCTCTCTCTCTCTCCCACTCTCAAAATAATAATAATAATGATAACGATAGTAATAATTTAAGCTAACATGCTACCGGATTATAGACTGATGGATTCTGGGAGCTTATTAATAAAATGACATTTTTTAAAGACACTATAAATTCATGATCATATTAGATTAAATAGAATGCTACATGGACACTTAGTTGATATATTTGTTTTACACTTTAGAAAAACAATATTAAATGTTAAGTCATCATCTCTTTCTAGAAATTGATTCTCATGGGGCGCCTCAGTGGCTCAGTCGTTAAGCGTCTGCCTTCGGCTTGGGTCATGATCCCAGGGTCCTGGGATCGAGCTCCGGCTCCCTGCTCTGCGGGAGGCCTGCTTCTCCCTCTCCCACTCCCCCTGCTTGTGTTCCCTCTCTTGCTGTGTCTCTCTCTGTCAAATAAATAAATAAAATCTTAAAAAAAAAAAAGAAACTGATTCTTAGTCTGTGATTGTGATCTATTTTCTTTGAACACAATTCTATCGATGTGCACAGAGTCTTCACCTAGAATTTAAAAATTAATTCATTTATCAAAAAACACCTACTACGTGTCTAACACTAAATACAGCTCAAATACATGGGCTAGGATAACAGAAAAAAAAAAACTATTTACATATTAGGTCCCTCTTCAAATTACCAAAAACCCATATATAACTTATATGATTCATATACTCAGTTTAGTCAGGGCAGAGAACATACTTCTTCAGTGCATGGGCCATTCTCACCAAATTCTAGTTGCAAATCTGCCATTTTTAATTGACAGATTTTACCCAAGCAGAGAAAATAATTTACCACATAGCAAAGCTGACTTAATCATCTAGTTCTTCTAAAAAGTACAGCAAATTGGTATCTGTACCATTCCGACATACTCTGGGGATTACCACTGGAATAGCTAAATTCCAATTTGAAAACAATAATTCAGAAAAACAAGGCTGTATGTTACCAGCAGCTTGGCAAACAGCACTTCGGTCCCTGCTTGCAATTTCCTTGGCTCTAAGATGGTATGCAGCATGACTGATTAATAATCAATACTAAATATTTAATATGCAAAAGATGATCTTTTTTTGCTATCATCCATAAAAGCATTTTCTAAAGTGGCAGAACACTAGGACCACCAAATTGTTCTAACAACTAGCAAAAAGCAAAAACAAAAAACACAACAGGGAAACTCTGAGAGGGGCTTCTACAGTCAGAGAGATTTAAGAACCAGCACACATTAGGGTCCAGCCTTGCAAGGTCATAGTGCAAATGAGCACATTACAAGGTCTCAAATTCACCCTGGCAGGAATCCTGTTTAAGTTTGCCTAACCCAGCTTTTATCACACATACTTGACATCAATATTTTTTTTTCTTTATCTTTTCCTATCTCTTTTTCCAAAACACGCATATAAAGGATCTTTGAATATCTTAAGTTATGTCTGATTCAGGATAGGCAAAAATAAACATTTGCTGATTGAATGAACATTTCCACAATGCTTAAACAAGTTACATTGAAATTGCAGGTGCACAATTAAAGGACAAGGCCAATGAAGATCCTCTGCAGCACTGTTGTTTGGCCAGAAATCATGCATAACCTCTAAATCATTATATCCTCAAAAGCAAATGTGGCTGAAATTCCTTGTGGGGCTCAGGCAAGCAATATAGGCACTGCTTGGTAGAACGGTTTAATGTTTTCCTTGCACATATTTGAAGTCAAACTGACAGCAATGGAAAGGACATACTCAGAAGGAACTCCGTTTCCAGGAGAGTGCTACATGCTCTTTTCTGCAAAGTTTAAAGATGCTCCAAAGGGAGAAGGAGGTCCTGTTTGAAAGTCATGCTGAGGCCACAACACATTACGCAGGGGTAGCTGGGGACTGGTATAGAATGGGCATGTTCTCATTAATTTACAGGATCAAGCAGACACAAAACTAGGACACGGCACTGCCCTTAATACCATCCTCACTTCTGGCCATGAAAAGAAAAAAAAAAAAAAAGCAGAATGATAAAACCTCAAGTAGAGCTGAATAAGCACTATAAAAGCATTTGGGAAATCCAATTTTTACAGGTGGACAGCATCCAACAACTCAGTTCTATATCTGCTGGGGGGTGATCCAGATTTCTTATATAATTGTCCTTTTTCTTTTTGTAACTAAGTACAAAGACTTTAATAATTTACCATTTAGGCCAGTCCCATAAGCCTCTCTATGGCATATAAAGCTTACGTCATTGTTGCCACATAGCCTTCTCTGTTCCCTTCTATATAATGATAACGTTGACTTATCCTGACACAGCATCTGAACTGATTTTCTCCTTCTTTAATTTGGTCCCCAAGTCCTTCATATGCGTCATGCCAGAATCAAAAGCATCATTTGACTGAAATATGAAGCATAATGTTACACAAGGTTTTAGAGCTTTGGGAGAGGACAGTAGATAAGAATTGCAGGTGCTGTTATATATTTATTTTATTTGCATGTGATAGAACTGGTGAAAATTTGTTCACTAAGAACTTGGACTTTTTTTTTTTTTTAAATATAGTAGTACTCAGTTTTTCGGTGTATAACACATGCAAATATCCGTGTGGCCACCATCACAAACAGGATACAAAACAATCTCAACACAACAAAGAATTCCTTCAGGCTGCTCCTTTAACAACCTTACCCTCCTCCACTGCCAATCCCTAGCGATCTCTGATCTGTCCCTTGCATTTTCAGAATGTCATAAGTGGAATCACAAGGTATTTAATATGGCTACTCTCACTTAGATTCATCCAGAATGTATATATCATTAAGCTTGTTCCTTTTTATTGCTAAATAGCATTCTATTGTATATATCCATTTACCTCTCATAGGACATTTGAGTTGTTTCCAATTTGGGGCACCTGGGCTGCCATAAACATTATTATACAGGTTTATATATGAGCATAAATGTCATTTCTTTAGAGTAATTTCCTAGAAGTGGGGTTTGTGAGGCTATAGGGTAATTGTATGTTTAATTTTTTAATAAACTGCCAAACTGTTTTCCAAGATGTGTGTACCATTTTGCTTCATTTGGATTTGAGCAAACAGACAAAACTATAGTATCGGGGAGAAATTATTTTTCATAGGGAGTTTACATAAGATGGAACAATTTTTTTCACAGCAGAAATGAAAAAGTGCATATTAAATAAATTCAGCTCTGTGTATCTTAAATCCAATGCACTTGTTTCATTTGTTCCTTGAAAATAAATACAGTATGAAATAAAAATTGATGAACACTAAACTGTAGTTACATCTTGTATAACTACAGTTTAGTGTGAAATCATTGCAACCCTAATTATGGCTTCTGTTCTTCTAAGAACAGCTGGTATTACTGAATGTTTTAAATTGTGCAACAGACTTAGCAAGACAGGATCACTAGGAATTCTTACTTCCAATTCCAGGACCCGGTGGCAAAAAGGACTCAAGTCAGCTTGGAAAACGAATGCACAGATCAAGTCAGAAACCAAAACTAAGGCATAAGTCAACAGCAGCCAGGTAAGTTCTCTGTTGAGTTGTTCAGGAGAGAGGTAGAGATGAGAAACAGATTTGTAAAGCATTTGCTTAGAAAGGAAGAAAAAATATGAAAAGAAAATGAGGCTTTGGAGACTTCTTCCTTTGTTTATTAAGTAAGACACTATTACTGTGTTTGGATGGGCTCTAGAACCATGTGGCCATTTTTTTTGTTTTAAAAAATTCTCTATTTCTACCTTTTATTTGATGAGCATGTATTTCTTTCATAGAAGTGACATGTAAATAAAAATATAAGATTTCAAAATGTACCTATTTCCATAAAAAGATTATATTTCTTTAAGAACATATATAAGGATTATATTTCTTTTTTTTTTAAGATTTTATTTGTTTATTTATTTGAGAGAGAGAGAGAGCACATGAGAGGGGGGAGGGTCAGAGGGAGAAGCAGACTCCCCGCTGACAGGGAGCCTGATATGGGACTCGATCCTGTGACTCCAGGATCATGACCTGAGCCGAAGGCAGTCGCTTAACCAACTGAGCCACCCAGGCACCCAAGGATTATATTTCTTCAAGAACATATAAGAACAATAAAGAAATACTCAGTTAAATTAACTATTAAATGCTGATGGCTTTCTGTACAGGTGAAAAAAATTTTTTAAATTTTAATAACTTCTAATAAGTTACTAGGTTATCTAATTGAAAGAATATTAACTTAAGTAACTAGTATGAATGCAGTAAATTATTTAGCTTTTCTGAGGCTCCATATCAGCATCTAAAAAACAGGAGTGGCTTTGGGGCTCTTAGTTCGTGTTTTAGGCATGTGATCAAAGGAAATGCATTATTCCAAACCCAACCAGGGTCTACATTTGAAAATGCAGTTAGGTGTTTTTGAAATGTTTAAATGTGATTTCCATTATCCACAGACATTCTGATTTCTTGGTGGCCCAGTTTGCCTTAAAATTAGAAAAAAAAATCAACATTATGGATCTTTTCTGAAATAATGATGGGAAATCAATGGGTTTCCATTTTTTCAAAATAGATTATCTCATTAAAGTCAGGGTAGTCCAATAATGGAAAATAGTCTAGTTTAAGACATAATACCTGTATTTTCTTGTAAGCATCAGTGATGCTTGTAGCTTATCCCTAAAGTATCAAGTTCAGTGTGTTTGGCTGCCTAATTATATCCATAAAAATGCACAAATTAATTGGTTTGGTTTTTCAGAGACCACTGATTACAGAAATTATTTTTCATCTGAAGAAGAAGCTCAGTAAATCTCTGGGGAGAGTTTGTTAGGCTTAAACATCTGACTGCATTTTAGTCTTTAAAGTTGAGCTTTTTTCATAAATTAAAGATAGGAATAAAAGCATTAAGCATATTGTCAACATTATAACTTCTTCCACCAAGAACATTCATCTGCAAAACACAAATGCTCCCAATGAATGTTGCAAACATAGATTCTTACAGTGTCTTCTGACTTGCATAAATTAATTCCTTTTTGTTATTGGGTCCACTCTATCTTTGAAATATAGAGTCAGATTTTCCATATTAATACAAAGCTTCTCAGATATCCTGAGAGTGATTTGATCTTGCCAGTTTACCCGAAAGAGCTAATTAAGTTTCAAAGATCCTCCCAAAACTTGGTTGTTTATAACCACCATCAGGTCTCACCTGGGATAAGGTGGGTTGCCTTTCCCTTTGAGCCCCTATTTTAGACTCATACACTGTAGAAACTGGCAGTCATTTCTCTCGAATACTTCCTCCTGTAAAGGTGCGGCCTGGCATATTTGGCCCTGAAATATTTCAATCACTAAAATGACTAATTCTGATAGCAATTTACAACCTTCTTTCCAATTCAAAGGCTTCACTTCAGGGTGTTCTGGTTAAATTGAAATTTGCTTTCAGAAAATAATGCTCTCTCACTCGTCCAGTCTAAACTACCATCATGGGTCATTTGGACTTGCGCAGTTATCAGCCGAGCTGGTCGACCAGCGCCCCCTCTCGCCCCCTGCCAAACAGTTCTCTACCGGGCAGCCAGACTGGAGCCTGATCGTGTGTGAGTTTGCATCCAGTTTCTACAATTCCCAGTAAACATTATGGGAGTTACTTCATATGCCTGTGTTTCAGTTGCCCCTTCTGTAAAATTGAGATTATAATAGCATCCACCTTAAAGGGCCATTGGCAATTGCAAAAGCTAATGTATTTGAAGGCTTCAAAGAGATTCTGGCCCGTAAGATGTACTCAGTAAGCAGTACAATTACCCTTTTTAGAGGGAAACAAACATTGTTTAATGTGCCCTACAACGTCCTGCCTCTACGTAGGTCAACATCCTCTTCTCAGCTGCACTGAACTTCCTTTCAGACACTTATTTTCACAATGTTCTTTCTTCGCACATGTTTTCCCTGGAATGTGTTTCCATGTATTTTGCCTGGAATACAATTCTCTTCTTCCTCTGTCACTACTCAATCCTTGGCTCTCAATTCAAGCATCCCTAATTAGCACATCTCTGATTGGATTAGGTCTGCCTCTGGGCACTACAGTTTTGTAAGTCTCCTTTACCTGTATTTTCAGAGAACCAGAAAAAATTTGCTATTTTAATTTTGGAGAAATCTGTAAATAGATAACTATGATGCAACTAAGCATATAAATATTTATAACTAGCGGGAATGACTGAACTGATCTTAAAAGATGAATTAGAATCTGCCTCAAAGAGGCAAAAATGGGACTAGAAGCTACTGATGATTAAAGTGTTGGGCACCATTATGGGGGCTATGAGGATAATGTCTCATTTGATTATCCTTAAAACCCTCCAAGTTGAGTGCTATTTTCTCAATTTTAGAGATGAGAAATCTGAGGATGAAAGTAATGTACATAAGATCATATAGCCTACCAAAAAGGGTCTGGAGGTAAATTTAGATTTGACTCTCCTATATCACCTTTTGCACTGAAGGCATCCTTCCCTATGCAATGGCCCTATGCAAGGTGGCCTATGCCACATTGCCTTGTGAGAAAACAAAATTCACTCAGGGACCACTGAGAAGATCAGGATATGTTGGAGGCAGGGTATAAGGGATATTGTAAATTAAGCTGAGAAGACAGATCAAGACTAAAACATAAAGAGCTTTATATGTTTCCCATTGAGAGCAATGAATTTCATCTTGCCAAGTCAAGCAAAGAGGAGGTGTCTCACCATTTAGGCCCCAAAGAAACTGACCACTTTCTGGGGATCCAGATGGCCCTTATCTCTCTCCTCTCTCTCCACTCTCTGGACAACCTTTTAATATTTACACATGAACTGACATGTCTGCCAACCCTTAGAGGTTGGCACCCTATACAGTTTGACTACAATTTCTTGGCCCCACAGTTCAAACTGTTGTGAGAGGGAATTTGTCTAGTCGTGCTATCCTTCCTTGATCCTCTTTGTATGCTAGAGGGTGCAGAATTATAAGGTGTAGACAGGAGTTAAAGGGCAGAGCTAATTTCCCTATGAGGGAGCTCAAGTTAGGACAAGCATTCCAAAATAGGTCAACTAGCTATGCCATCCTAAAGAGCTTGAACTTTATCCTGAAAGCTATGTTTAATAGTTCTTAAAACACTACTGAACATTGATTTGTAATAGATTTATGCAAATTAACCACATTCAACAGCCAATGTAGTATACTTTGAATGCTTGAAAGATGTGCCTTGATTAAATATTGACTGTCTCTAGCTAAAAAAAAACCTTGCAAGAAGCCATCTAACACAGGAACTGAGAGGTAACATGTTCATGATCTTTTAATAGAACATATTTATCAGTGTATTGACAATTATCTGTATAAACAACTATATACCAAAAATACTAGCTAAGAGTATTTCTATATTGAAGAAAATAGATAAGCCCACAAATTACCTGAATATGCCTACAACACATATACTTCAGTTTGCAGGAAAATATCTCACTGTTTTTATTTTTTAGTTTTGATATAAGGTAGAAAAAGGACATAATTAATTATTCTTTCTTGTTCTAACAGTTTGACAGTTCACAGCAAGCCTTGGAAAATGAACTTTGTCATAGAGCCAAAACAAGTATTCTCTTCACTGGAAAGACTCAACTTTAGAAATATATCACTTTCTTTAAAGCAAATTCAAATGTGCTTGGATAATTATGGGAAAAATAATAGTGTGGTTTCCCTACAATCATTCTTACATTAATGCTGTACATCAAAATCAGAATTATTTTTATGCATGATGGGCAGTTTCCTACTAACAATTTTCTAAATTGCCTAATAATTTTATGTAGCATAATTACAAGACTCCTGCTCGTGTATTTTTCCTTCTCTTTGCTTTCATCTGAATACGAATTAAGAGTAATCACTAGCAAACCTTTATGGTAGATGTTTACAAAGAAATGCTGCAACAGAGCTCTATAAAATGAACCTAAGTGGAAAGCCCTCGAAATGCTACTTCCATTAACAATAGGACATGCAACTGTATGAAGGAAAATTTCCAGACTAAGTGATTTTCTGAATAAAAATGGGTGAATATGTGAAGGCAGATTGATTGCTTATGAGTCACTTTCATTTCTAAAACTCTGTTGAACATCTCAACCTTATGATCCACCATTACATGCAAATCAACACTTGTAAATGAAAACTTCCTATGAATGTTTCCCACTGTGATAGTTAATTTTTTTTTGTCAGTTTGGCTAGGCCACAGTGCCCAGTTGTTTGGTCAACCAAACACTAGTCTGGATGTTTCTGTGAAGGTCTTTTGTTGATGTTATTAATGTTTACCAGTAGTTGACTTAAATCATTGATAATGTGGGTGGGCCTCAATCCAATCAGTTGAAGGCCTTAAGAGCAAAAAAAAAAAAAAGGTTTCCCAAAAAGAAGGAATTCTATCTCAAGACTGTAACACAGAACTCCTGCCTGAGTTTCCAGCCTACTGGATTGCTGTATAGTTTTTGGTCATGCCAGCCCCCACAATCGTATGAACTAATTCAATAAAACAAATCTCTCTCTCTCTACACATGCACACCGCACCGTATTGGTTCTGTTTCTCTGGAGAACCCTTATTGTTGTTATATCCACGTTTTACGCCTTCTCTTTATGGTTTTGGCCATATCTATTTATTAATAATATGGTATCTTTCCTTAAGTTGAAATTAAAGTTAACTCCCTATTTTTATTTGTCTAGTCCTAAGAAATATAACCATATTCATAAATTTGAGGTGTTCTTTTTTCCTATAACATATTAATACACAACCATTAACATTTTAAAAGTGATCATTTAAGCACAACATATACAGTTGTTGAGTCACTGTGTTGTACACCGAAATGAATGTAACATTGTATGTCAACTGTATTTCAACTAAACAAAAGGTCATTCACATGAACTCTAAAATCACACTGGTGGTTCCTGTACCACTGTAGGGAACCATACCCTGGACTCACTTCTCTTCCTGATTTCATTTTGATTAATAGAATATATTTCTCCCTATTATGTGGATATCGAACTGTGAACTCTATTTTACTTCTCTATTTATTTCTTTATGACACAGATTTAACTTCCTTTTTATTACTGTCCCACTAGAATTTAAGTCTTTATGACATAAAACCTATAATATGGAATTTCTGATAGTCCAAGGACCTACCTTTAATTCCCTCTATCCATATTACCCAAATATCTACCTAGCCAAACAATGATCACAACCCCAAAATGCAAAGAGAAATAGCCTTTTTCTTGCCCTGGAACATCTTAAAATTTAGTGAAGGATTCATTCCCAAACAGTTATTCACTCAAAACTCAGAGGAAATGATTGGTGGCTGAGAACTTGAGATGCCAGAGTTTCCTTATAAAGGATGCTCAGTCTAAGACTAGGGAGGAATTTTCTAAGGGAACCAACAATCAAAGAGTGGAACAAATAAATATCAGTTGGTCTGGCCCTTTGTGGTTGATAATCCCCTTCCTGGATGTCTGAGGACAACAGAGGTTCAGAGACATGCCCAAAGTTACGCAGTATGAGTCCTGCTCATTCTAGTTGTACTAATACATTTTTGATCACAGCTTCCTCAGCCTCCTTTCCTCTCAGGAAGAGCTTGTTTTGAACTAAGGTAAGAGTCAAACAAATTTCATTTGATAAAATCATTTCTCCCTCCATCCCCTTTTCTTCTTTCCAACTTCCCTGCTCTCTTTCCATCTCTCCCACCTCTACCTTCCTTTCCCCTTGTAAATACTGGATATCACACGCTGATCTGATCACTGGCCTTTCAGATTAAGCAGAGACTACTCCCAAATCTCGACCATCTGTTTCCTCCTGTGTGCAAGGCGGAGCTCACTTCTTTCCACAACGCTCAGCTCAGTGGTCTCACCAGGCCTGCAGGTGTCCCCTGATGCCTCTTCTTTCCAATCATGTCTCTGAAGCATACTGCAACTTTTCTGACCATGTAAACCAAACTGCCAAAGCCCTCAAAATGCCAGCTTTCTGTTGCCTCATCACGTTATAAAGGTTATTTCCTTTTTGTCTTTCCACTTAAATCAAGTTTTGTGAGCAATTACTCAATATGGACATGTGCACATCCCCTTCTTCATTATTGCATTCTAAATGTATACATTGAAGACCATTTCTTAATGGAAGTATTGATAATAAAGACCACAAGAGTACAGAGATATATGATACAGCAGGAGTGAACCTTGAAACATTATGGTAAGTGAGAGAAGCCAGACAGAAAAGGCTACATATTACATGAGTCAATTTATGTGGAATGTTCAGGAAAGGCAAATGTACAAACAGAAAATAGACTAGTGGTTGCTAGGGGCTTTAAGAAGAGGGGAATGGAAAGTGATTGCTGATGGGTATGAGGTTCTTTGGGTGAGGGGGACAAAAATGTTTTGCAATTAGGTAGTTTTGATGGTTGTGGCATCTTATGAACATACTAAATCCACCGATATTTTGTATACTTTCAAAGGGTTAACTTTGTGGTAAGTGAATTATATCTCAATAAGAAGAAAAAGAGTTCATGGCTATATTTCTGAAAGTTAGAATATTGTTTCACCCATTCTAAAATAATATTTTGCATGCACTAGCACTATGGAATTAGTTTCATAACAGGTGAGTGTGACTGTTTTCTCTCTTAGTGATAAATAAAATAATATTGTGTCATAAAATTGATTGTATCATTGAGTCAATGAAATATGGTATATTTCTGATTTTAGTTAGCACTACATACAAAGAAACTATTGAAAATCTGTATTTCAAAGAACTTTTACTGGAAATAAATTAATTGTTTGCTTTTCACTTCAAATATCTAAACCAAATCTACTCAGCAAATCATCAGTTTATGTTTGGTAAAGATGAGGACCACAGCAGATCTTTTAGTGGCCACAAATTCTTTAGCACTCTTCTCATTAGGAATCGGGCTTTATTTTCCCTCTGCCTGTGTTTGGGTGGGTTGTGACTGCTTTCAACAACAAAGCAGGGAAGGCTTAATTCTGGGTGAGTTCCCAGGTCTGGTCAGAGAGAGCCATCCAGGCCCTTCCCCCTGGTTCTCTTGGGATGCTTGCTCAGGGGGAAGCTAATCTCCACATAAGACTGATTATTTTAAGACTACCAAACTAAAGAGACCACGTGTAGGTGTTTTGGTTGACAACACCAGCCGAGCTGCCAGCCAACAGCCAGCATCAACTGCCAACCACCTGAGCAAGCCCTCTTGGACATTTCAGCCCAACCAAGACTTGAGATAACAGCAGTCCAGATCATATCTGCCTGAAACTGCATGAGGAATCCCAGGAGAGAACTGCCCCCTCAGACCCTTCCTGAGTTCATGATCCACAAAATCATGAGCAAAATAAAAGTTGTTGTTTCATACACTCAGTTTGGGAGTAATGTGTTATGCAACAGTAGTAACTAAAACAAGGACACAGTGAACAAGGTTGTATTTTCTTTTGATATGACCCATCCAGACTACTCAGCAGCTAGCACAAACTAAGGACATGTTTTATATTACACAATGTTCACAAAAGAATGTTGACTACTATATTCTAATCGGCTCAGACTGTTTTTCTACCCAGCTCAGCCCTTTGTTTACCCAGGTTCTGGCTCATTTTCGTTACCCTCCTCAGTCAAAGCCTGATCTACTGTATTCTTAATGTAGTGCTAATTTATTATTTATAACTATGTTTGAAAACGTAAATAAAAGCATTTTCTAAACCAGCAATGGTTTCCTTCAACTGCTGTATGCTAACATGTCACTATTAAATAGATTGTTAGCCTGCCATGTGTTGGATATATAGTTAATGAAGTATGGTTCAATGCAAATAAAAAGGACATATCTAAATTGGAAATGCTTTACTTTGGACCTAATTATTGCAGTAATTGGTAGATAGTCTTATTACTCTGAAAATTTTCTTTCTGACAGTAAACCTCCCATAATTTCTAGACTAAATTCTAAAAATTGCCTGAACTTGTCCTCTTGATATACAAGGTCCCCTCTTATAGGGACTGTCCCTGTTATGGTGATACCTTTCTTTTTCCATCTCCTATTATTTCCCTCCAGATACACCATATACCAGTCTAAGTAAAAAATGTGTCTTTATGGTGTCATATGTAGACACTTATTCCCATTTCCAAAGTTCCACGTGTGGAAAAGTATCTTCACCTTATCTGTATGACACAAGCTTTATCAGCTTACAGATTTTCCAGTCTAAAGTTTTCCATAAACTCTTGGCAATAAATAACATCTTCCTCCTTGAAATACAGTACCATGCTTAAGCACATGACTTTTTCTCTCTTGTATTGCTACTATCATTGTATCTTACCTAAATATTTGTTTCAAAAGCTCTCCTGGAATAGATGCTTATTTAGCAAATGCCACTGAACCAAACCACAGAAGAGTAATTTTAATGAGTAAAAGAGTAAATCAGTGAAATGTTGAATTTCCTTTTGTCTATATCCTTAAGAGTAGTCAACATATTCCTGAAACTTTCATCAAGAAATGAATTATAACTTTGTAATAGTAATAATTTTGTAAATTTAACTACCTGTCATTGTGTAAAAAGACACCTCTGGTGCTAAATGGATCCATTTCATGAACTAGCTGATCTTATCTGCCAAGGCCACATCCATTATTCACTTGAAGAGGGCTGTATTATAACCATGAGCTCCTTAAGAAAATGTCAGTCCTAAGCAAACCCATCTGAATTTTAGAACACAAAGATAACACTTGCATAGCCTTCAATATTAGGCTTTTAGAAAAAGACCATCTTGTCCCAGAGCAATGGTTCTTGTTCATCTCTATTTTATTTTTCATTAATTATCAGACCAAAAAATGAAGGTCTCTCCACCACTGGAGGAAAGGCAGTTAAAGTTTTACAAACATTCCATTACTTTATTTATTCTTTCTGAGTTTACAGGCTTAAATCCCCTCTACCAAACTCATCAGATTGTACATATTAAATATGTGCAGTTCTTGTATATCAGTCATACCTCAATAAAATTATTTTTAATAAATCCTAATGTTAGGAGTAAATTGTTGCCATTATACATGATAGGCACTTTTTGGTGGATGAAGGGACTGATGATCATGGGAAAAACCCCATGCCTTATATGTCCACAAATACAGAACCTGTGTCTAGACATAGCACATCATACTTGTAGTTCAGATGGAGACTGGGAGAAAATGAACTTCTAGTCATATCTCAAAGCTCTTGCGTGAGCTATGCCCTAAGCTGGAACAGCCTTGCCTGCAATGTTTGATCTCCTGACATGTACTCTTGTAGGGATTTGTCTCGACATCCTCTCAGTAAGCTTTCCCTAACCACTCTCTCTAACTACCTGTGCTTTGTGTTCTCTGTAATAGCACCCTGATTGTTTCCTTCCAAGAACAACTCAAGATTCACTATTATTTTGCTTTTTTTAAAATTTTAACTTGTGCATCCTACTACTGTATAAGCTTCCTGAGGAGAGGGACGTTATTTCTTATTCCCATCGAATCCCCAGCTCCATTTAGATTGCCTAGCAGACGGTAAGCACTCGGTATATAACAGTTAGAAATACAAGATAGCAATTATAGTATCTAGTGTTGACATAAGTCAATCATGAAGCTCTCTAATTATTGTTCCCATTTTACAGATGAGTTAACTGCCACATAGAGGTTATTTAACTTTTACCCAATCACAAGTTAGCAAGTAAGAGAGTCAGGCTTTAAACTCAGGGTCATCTACTAGAAAAATAATTTCATCACTCCCATGCCCTTCTATTAGAGTGAACTGCTTTTGCATCCTACCCATGGTGTACATACTTTAAGAAGACAATTCTTGTTCAAGACACTTAGAGATGAAAAGGCTAAGACTTTAAAAAGTATAGTTCATACCTGTGAGATTCCAATTTTAATTATTCACTTCTATTTCCCTTTTATGTCTATGTCAACCACTATCCAAGCTATTCCTTGGAGTGATCATCTAAAAACTGACATAGAGTCAAAAGAAGAAGAGACTGGGCACCTTTAAAGAATGCCATCAGGGACATCAGAACAAGAAAAAGAAATAAGGAGGATCTAGACATATCTTGGATGCAAAAATAATAACAATAATGATGATAAGAAGAACATTCTGATTTGAGTTCTGGAAACAAAATGTCCATGAAAATTAATTACATCCTAGAGACAAGTCACAGGCGAAAAGATTTCAATTTATTCTTTGATTAGAAAAACACAGTACCAGTCTCGATGTAAAATAGCCCAAATTGCAAAGTCAACAATTTCCTAAGCTCACATAATTAATGACGATTTTTATGGACTCAAGATATTTGTAAGAAAAAAGTCCTTAGAAGCCAGAATATAGTATTGCACTTCACCCTCTTACTGGGTGTATAATGTTAGGCAAGTTATTATGCCTCTCGAAGTCTTACCTTCTTTGTCTCCAAATTGGGCAATCAATTAACTGCCTTGTCTGTATCCCAGGGTAACTGCAGCACTCCAAGCCCACCATGCATCAAGAGAGATGTGAAACCTTTAAAAGTCTGTCATTCTCACTTTTATGAGCATTACCTCTGAGCATGTGAGATGGAATTCACAAGTTACTTAATGAGGTGAAGACACAATTTGCAGAGGACTTGCTTTGCCACGAACTTAGAGTGAGACCCTGACAATGTCATTTAACTTGCCTGGGCCAGTCTCTTTCTACTTCACTGGCTTGTATCATTATCGTTGCTACTGAATTGCTTCCTCTTTGTTGTACTGATTCATTTGTCAGAGGACACAGACATTCCTCATGAGCAACAGAAAGATTTTTTTGTCCTCATCTTCTATTATTCTGAGGCCCTTAATACTTGGAATATATGATTTAACAATGTAATTGTGAAATAGAAAATCAAGCTAGGTTTAGCATCTAATTCATCCAGCCCCCTGGTTAATTTCTCCCTGTTTAGAGATGTCCTTAGCAATGTGGTACATTGGCCAAAATGACTAATGCTATTTGAGTCATCACCTCACTCTCCTAGCTCCATGGATTTTGACAATATTGACCTTGGTATTATCAGAAATAGAGTAATATAAATTATTTTACTGTACCATATTCCAGAGCTCATAGTTGGGCAAAATTAGAAAAAATGAGCTCAAGTAAATTTATCCAAACCAGAGACAATAATATTCTTTATATTTTTTATAATTTTATAAATTAAACTTGCAGGGACCAATTATTTGCAAAAGGCCTTAATAATTCTTCTTCTTCTTTTTTTAAGATTTTATTTATTTATTTGACAGAGAGAGAGAGAGAGCACAAGTAGGCAGGCAGGCAGGCAGAGGCAGAGGGAGAAGCAGGCTCCCCGCCGAGCAGGGAGCCCGATGTGGGGCTCGATCCCAGGACCCTGGGATCATGACCTGAGCCGAAGGCAGACACTTAACCGACTGAGCCACCCAGGCGCCCCGGCCTTAATAATTCTTCTAAACAATAAGGCTGAGATTAAAGCTAGGAAAGGTGTTTCCCAAAACAAAAACAAAAACAAACAACTCTCCCCTACCTTTAAAACATTATCTCTTCCTATTCTATGCTCCCTCACTGTGTTCCAGCCACCTTGGCTATCCTTCGGGTTCTCAAATGAGCCAAATCACTCCCAGCACAGGGTCTTTGTAATAGCTGCTTTCCTTTGGATGCCCTTCCCCCTGCTGTCCACACAGATGCTTCAAGTCTCTTCCCACCCTTCCGGTTTCTCCTTCACATATTGTATTAGTTGCCAAGAGGGGCTTCTTTTGACCACTTCTCTGAGGACCTGCCACTTTGCTTAGTACCCCTGTGTCTTCAACCACAATGCCATTACTATCTCCTTTGGAGAGCTTCATCATCATTTGGTTTCAAGAGATTATGTCTCCTTCACTTATCACTCTTGATTCAGCTCCTAAGTCAGTTTAGCAGAGACTTAAAATTTACTGGATGACTGAAAGATTTAATTCATTTATCCATAGCAAATCATTGTTAAGCAGCCTCTCTGTGCCAGAACCTGCATTCTGTGCTGACAGGGATGGAAAAATGAGGAGCCTGTTAGAATCTCAAGGAGCTCACGGACTTGTCAATGGTATGGAATGCAGAAATTGGTGTCCTTTCTCTTACAATCATGCTTATTATATCACGTTAACTCAGAACCTATAAAATTAATAGACTTCACTTATGGGAAATGGCATCTTAACCTTCAAAATTACTAATTCCCTATTAAATATGTAAAATGAAGAACTATTTCCAAAACATTTTTCCATAGCTCAAGAAAGCTTTAAGGAAGCTAACCTCTGCTTAATCTTCATCCATCCATCCATCTATCCATCCAACAACAATAGCACAATACAGGAATTAAGATAACAGGATCTGGGGTAAGACAATGTAGACCTGAACTGTAGCTTCTCTATGGACTCAGCTATATGACTTTGATAAGGCTATGCCTCAGATCCCCTGGCTATAAAATCAGATAGTGATAGCACTGTGTTATTACGTGAAGTTAAGTTAGGACCTGCTAGTGTCCAGCACGGATTAAGCCCTGAGCAACTCCCAATAGCTGAGGCTTCTTACTGAATGCTTTGTTATACAGCACCACACAAACCCTTGTTGTCCAATGAAGGTCCAAGACATTCTTTTGAAAGAGGGAGCTATACAGCCTTAGGAGTCTTTGTAAATATGAAGGGCTCAACTCTTCTTCCCTGTCTGTACTCTGACTGCCCACGTATGAAAGCCTTTTCTCTACGTGTGTGATACATATCAAGAAAGAAAAAACCCTCAAATATCAGATGGAAGCCTTAAGAATTAATGGAAGAATTCATTCAGCCTAGGAGTTAATAGAATTCTTCCCTACATGTAAATGTTAAATCCTTCAACTTAGGTCAGCGAACCTGAAGTCACAAAATTCCATAAGTAATTCAAGGCCTAAAAGGTAATTTTCTCATGTATTAGTAAACATTTAAATCCCAATTATATGTTGAGGTTGATGTTGGTGTTATCATCCCCGTTTCATAGATGAGAAAGCAAAGACCTTGAGAGCTGGCATGGTATGTCCAAAGCCACACTGTTGATATGAAATAAAAACGAGACTAGAATGCAGGTCTTGTGAACAATGCATGGCTTTTTTCTGCCATCCCCCTTCCAATTTCTATACAAGCAAAACAAGGACCTTAGAAAGAATTCTGTAGCCTCTTAAGTGCCATAAGGTCCTAAAAGTATCCCCAAGAGCAAGAGCTGTATGAAAACTTAAGAGATTGCTATCTTCTTTTCAAATTATCTTTTTTATATTAAAAGCTCATGTTTTAAATCATGTGCATTAAAATAGATGTCATTGGGGAAAAATGTTTAAATTTCAAGATTCAAAAGTGATTTTGAAATATGTGTGCCCTTTTCCAGCTGAGGGGGAAGAGTGACATATAATCTATAAATTAAAGTGGAATCTTGTTCATTCTAATGAGTATCTGGAAGGGCTGTTGCCAATAATGAATCTTGGAAACAAGTAAATGGCATAAAATGTGGGCCAAAGGGTAGTTTTTCTGAGTGGGGGGGAGGGGTGTGTTCTTTCTGCTGCTGATGACAATCTGGAGTCTACTCCAAAAATGTCTATGAAAACATTTACAGGGTTTGAGTGACAGGATGTTCAAATGAATGGAGTTTTCACTGGGAAAAGAGGGTCAATATTTCATTATTAAGTCAATGGTTTTATGAAGTCCCATGGAAACTGCTCTGAAAATAATTACCTGACATGAATGCCTCCTCATGTTTTCATGTGTTTCAGATGAGAGGGTTTGTTAGGCTATTTCGGTGGTTGCATTATGTATTCTTGTTCTCAAGCTGGGAAAATTATTCCTGTCAAAGGTCACATAGATTCCTTTAAGTTACAACAATAGATATGGACAACACTTACGTGGAGATAGCTATCTTTTTTAAAAATAGTGGAAAACTAAATTATTGAGATACAGTCCCACTGTCATTTCTGTCAAAAGCAAAAGCAAAAATGACAGGATCTCAGTGATCAATTTTCAGTGTAATGACTCATGCAGTGTATCATTACTAGCGGGTGCACATGCATGCACAAATATAACATATTTGAACTTTATCCGTTATGTCAAATAATGACTGAAAGTTTTATTGATTTCTTTTAAATTGTAGGTAGAGGAGGATCTATACAATAAACTTCAGGTTAATGATGGTGACAGAAGTTTTACATTCACTGGCAGTGCCTTGAAAGTTAGGGAGAGAAATAAATGAACAAAAAAAGCTTCTCACTTGTAAATATCACTTAAATTGTCAAAATAATAAGATCTAGCCTGTTTATGAGCATTAAGTTGGGACAGTTCTGCCGAGGGGCCTGTCTGAGCAATAACTGAAAACAAACAAAATATGCAAACAAACAAAAACCATCTGTTCAGTTAGAGAAGGAGAAATATTTCCTCCCCCCACCAAAAAAAAGTTGACTTTCTTAAAATAACCAGATCAGTGAAGCCCTGCATAACATTTTATTTTCTTCGTCTTGAATTTCAGAAAATTTCTGGCTAAATATTGTGGTTAGGGTGCCTCGGTGGCTCAGTCAGTTAAGCGTCTGCCTTCAGCTCAGGTCATGATCCCAGGGTCCTGGGATCGAGTCCTGCATTGGGCTCCCTGCTCGGTGGGAAGCCTGCTTCTCCTTCTCCCTGCACCCCACTCATGCTTTCTCTCATGTGTGTGCTCTCTCTCTCGAATAAATAAATAAATAAAATCTTAAATAAATAAATAAATAAATAAATAAATATTGTGGTTAATCAAAGTAACTACTGGGGAAGAATATCCACCAGCAACCTTTATAACTGCTTATCCTTAAATTAATGTATGTCCTCTCAATTGCTATTTTTTTGGAAATAGATATGCAGTATACTGACACCTAATAATAACTTAAAAGGTGGATTTATAAGTGAAATATCTATAATCAGAATATTTCTAGTAATTTCCAAAAAACTGTCAACATGAATATGTATTATAATGACTTAATGAGATTTTATCATAAAACCTAATTTTATTAATTAAGTCAGTTTCCAATGGTCCTCAATATCAGCTACATAAAATGAGTTTTTAATTTGTGGCATATTAATTTTGCCAATAAACAAATAGAACTTTATTCTGCAAACTTCTAGGCTTTCTCGCTCATGTTTTGTTTTCTACAACTTTAAATGGCATCTAATGTCTGCTTTTCCAAACTTAATGTAGAAGAAAAACTTAATAAACCTGGAAAAAAGCAGGTTGAATTACCTAGAGGCAAATATAAAAGGTAACTTAATCCAAATAAAATGAAAGTAGAACACCAAACAAGTCGAATAAATTCTCTTTGAAATTGACTAGATTTAGGGCTCCTATTGCCCTAAGATCAAGAGCTCTGAGGCCCCTGGAAATAAGAAAAGGAACACCTTGAAAGTAGATCAATAAGACAGTCAAAGCCTCCTCCATCCAGGTGACCCTTCTTTAAGAGAGGGGGAGTGAAAAGACTGTGCGGTCCACAGAGCCAGAGCCCGATCAAAATACCAGGTTGTCTCAATTCTGTCTTGAACTACATGGAATATGTGCATGCAATTCCCTCTGCCATATGTGTGTGTATATATATATATATATGGACGGATAATAGAGATACATAGACAGATACATATTATATAATATATATAATAACATTATAAATCACATATATTTACATGTATATATTTATATATATATTTGATCCTCAGTCTTCTCAGTCTAGCTTAGGTGTCCCCTCTTCCCCGGAATCACCCTAACTACCCAGTTGAAATAGCTCATTGACATTCTTCTCTCTCCAGAAAACACTTAGTGGAGGGGGCAATTAAGGAAGCCTTCTCGGTCCCTGTCTGAGAGTGTACCACGATTAGTACTGGTCTCCTAGTCACCCTTGCACACATCTCATTTCCCCCACCAGAACTGCTAGACATGAGGAAGAGGCAGCACAGGCTGAGATGTGTATTTGGAGTTTGGAACCAGACACACCTCGGTTTGATCTTTTCTCCATTGAGAATCAACCTCATGTACTTGACCAAGTTACTGAACCTCTCGGTACTGCCACTCTGTGGTCCGTGGACCAGCAGCATCAGTTCACCTGGAATTTGCTAGAAAGGCAGAACCTCAGGTCCCGCCCAGACCTAGCAAATCAGAAGCTGCATTTTATCCAGATCCACCCGAGATTTGTACGAAGATAGTAATTAAATTGTGAGAAGCACTGTTCTCAGAAACCTTCCACTTCCTCACCTTCACAGTTCAATAATAGTAGCTAAATCCCAGGGAGGCTGGGAAGATTACACACATGTATGTAAAATGCTCAGCATGGTACCTAACACGCAGCGTGGGACTGATGAATGAATGGTAATGATTTAAGTTTTTATCATTAACCTTACTGACAGGGCTCTTTATTATTATTAGATGATTTTATCACTTAAATTCTCTGAGCCGCATCTCTAAAGCCAGGATAATTATATATGTTACCTATGTAGCATTTTCTTTTTCCTGAGGATTAAATCACTTAATATTTGTAAACTATCAATGTAGTACATGATATTCATTATCCTTCCTAATTCTCCCCCCTTCAGGTCAGACATCAGTTGGAAGACTCTGCACATCGTCAGGGACTTTCAGGGGGAAGGCATTCACTGAGAGGCACAGATATACGCTGTGGTGTTTTAGATGTCTCCATAATCCTATCTCTGCAGGCAGTCCTATAAAGTTCCAAATACTAAAGTAAACAGAGGAAGCAATTAACAAATGTCTGTGTGCACACAGCAAAATATGAGGACTTTTCATTGATGTTGCTTTAGCATCTATAAATCCCCAGTCTCAGTTCCTTGCTCACTGATATGCATAACATGGGAAATTAAAAAAAATTCTGTTGTTGAGTTTCACAATAGCTAAATTTTCCTTTAATGTCTTAAGAAAAGCATTTTGTATTATGATTGTTATTTATTTACATATACCCTGGATTTGAATTAGTATAAATCTACTCTATTTGGTATGTTCAGAAAAAGAGAGAGAGAGAGAAAGAAAAGATTATCCTGCTACTCAACACAGCCATGGTGGCTCTGGCTTTTAATTTTTATTGCTTACTTATTAGGTGAATGTATTTTTTCAATTAAATATATTTTTTAAGGACCATGCTTCTCATTTAACTAAAGACAAAAAGGCCATGTATCCCAGATAGTAAGATGAATAGACTGTGCTAAGAATAAATGGGATCCACAAACAGGAAGCAAATGTCAAAATTAACTACCGCTTGTCACAATCTCAGAAATCATAGCAGTGGTTGTTTTAAGCATATTACAGTGGCAGTCTTGCATTACATCCTGTACACATGCTGCACCGAATCAGTATGTCCTGCCTCTTTCCGAACCTAAGGGGCAGGTGAGAAACTTGCAGCGAGAGGAACACTTTAGGCAGGTGAGAAAAATCAGCTCAAGCAGATTCCAACTCCTCCTGGCTTATTTCCAGGGCACTGTGACAGGCCCAGAGAGCAAAGTGATCACCAGCAGGGCTCCCTGGTATCCCCTCTGGCCTCCTTTGCTTCCCTATTTCATTTACTCAAGCTCCGCTCTCCTTGGTTTTGCAGTTAAAATGCGTATTTCCTGCTTCTTTTAGAAGACATAAAATGATGGTTTTATCACTTTGTATGCCTAACTTTGACTTCTTTAAAAAGTGCTTGTCAATGTCCTACTGAATTCACAGTTGCCACAAAATAGAAGCCAAAATTATGAGCAGATCCCAGTGGGGGCCAACGTTGTTTGATTTGGGCTCACTTATTTAGATTACCTTAGCCCCCTCTCCAACTCCTTTGAGAACTCAGGAAAGGCCACGGTCACCTGGTCAAAGGGACTGAAAACGCCCTGGCTTTTCAGGGACCTTCTCTAGATTTTAATCCTCTCTTCTCATTCTAAAACCACTCTCCTCCTGGTACCTGCTGTGGTCTCCCACTGGCTCATGTTCGAGTCTCTCTCCTTGCTTAGCTCTTTCCCGGGGATGCTGCTGCTGGGTCTGAGCTTGGCTTTCCTACCTCACTTGGTTCTGTTGGTCCCATGGCCCAAGGGCCACCCCAGCCAGCCCTAAGTGCAGCGCCAGCCCTGGGTTTTTGCTTTCCCAGGGCACCTGACCTATCGCATAGATTATCTGTCATTGCCCAGAGGGGAGTTTCAGGCGGAACCCTAGCCTAGTGACTGACAGGCAGACCTGGGCTCCTCTCTTACCTCGATGGTAAGTGCCTGAAGACAGACTGCCCTTTGCAGGTGAGAATAATAGCGGCTTCTTCCAAAGCTGGCAGCAGGAGGCCTTCCTTGGCCTTTCTTTGCCCCTCTATCAGGAGGCAGCTGGTATTTGCCTTTTACTCTCTGGGATAACATGGCTCTCATTAAATGTCTGAAAGGTAGTGTGGAGGCGACATGAGCCACTTTTTCTTTGTGAAGAGGGATGTTAGCGATCTTAAGAAGAAAAATCTTGGTTTATTCTCCTTACCACATATTTCCTGGGAGAGTGTGGTATTTTGCCCTTTTGCATTATAAAGAGTCCTTGTAAAAATAAGGTAACAACTTCATTTTTTGACAGGCACTTTGAAACCATGGCATTTACGAGCTGACCAGTGGCTTTTGCTTTGACGCTGAATAACAAACATCTGAGAGATACTGAACAGGATAAGCAGAAACTGTCATGAGAGAATATCATCAGGACAATACATATTCAGGATGTTTCTTTCTAATTGGCTCACTGTGTTCAATTTTATTTCTCGCTTAGACAAAGAAAGACTTTGGGACCGTGTGCTCTCTATGAAATGCAAATATTTCCCTTCATTACAAGAGGATTTTGTTTTTTGATGAATACTTTTTGTACTCTAAATGCCGATGCAACTTCAAGATCTACATTCTATTATCCACATAAATTGGGAGGACCTTTTTCTTTCCAGTGAGCATTCTGAACCTGGCATGAGATGTGTAAAACCAGATTAAACAGCATTAAAACATTCAGGCTATGAAGACAATAGCTGTAGGAACCTAGACATTGACAGGGAGAGAATCGACAAACTCCATGAATTAAGGAGGCAAAAACAGGTCATCGCCTCCCAGGATGAGCGAACAACCATCTGACAACAACCAAGAGGGACACCTAGTAAAGCTAAAGCAATCCAGTAGAGAGATGACAGGCTCAGTGAGAGGGCACAGACATGACCTGAGAGGCAATGCTCCTCTATCTTTAGGGACTTGCAGAACAGAATAAGAAAAGTTTGAGGGTCTGTAACTTGGCAAGCAAGGGGTCTAGATTTTGAGAGATGAACAGCAAATTCCAGTGACTATTCCTCACATCTATAAAGTGTATGACCTAAACAACATCCCTGTTAAGTCTCAGGAACAAAGAAGCTTTAGATAGCCATGGTTCAAGGGCACACACGCACAGGGTCAATCCTCTTTGGCACAGTTCCAATAGGTACAGATTTCAGTCACCACAATGTAGTGACATAACCCCAGTCTTCCAACAACACAGGTCAAATTTCAATTACCTCTGTATATTAATTATGAGTAATTGCATAAACTACAAATTTCCCTGCTAGCTCTTCAGTCCACAAATCACTGCAAATAACACATAACACATCATGATCAATGATGAATCATGTCACTTTCTCCCAAAGTCTGCCACTGATCGGTCACTGCACATATGTCAATTTATGAACAGAGAGCAAAGTGTATAGCTGGGTCACCTCCTTGTCTTCCAGTGATAAACCCATGTAGCATTTTTTAAAAAATGGACAATCAAAAAAGGTAATTGGTTAATAAAGATGAACCCATAACAGGACAGAAACAAAAGTAATAAAACTGGAAATTCAAATTGAAAATAAGGTGAAAGGGGCAATAGCTGACACTTCTACCATCACAGAGACTGTTACACAGCTAGAGGAACTTGAGTGAGGGTAAACTTATTGACATAAGTATGGAAAAAGTCAGTGACGAAAATGATGAAAATGTCCCAGAGGAAGTGAGCAAAAAAATCTTCACATGAAGAGAACTCTTAGGGATATTTTGCACCACTGAAAACTCAAAGGATAAAACGTTGGAAGCTCATCCAAACTAGAAAGGAGGATGACAATTTGCCAAGGCACAGAAAAGTCATTCTTTTCATATTGTACGTTCTATGACTAGATACGTTCTAGGACTAGAAGGAGACAAGCTCTGTTCAACTACCTCTGACAAGATTTCAACAAAAAATACAACCATTTGGGTGTCAACGGATCCTGTGCTTCCTGGGTCTCAGTTTGGTGTCTCATGCTGCTGAAGGGGCAGCAGCTACCTGGAGTATGTTTTCCTCACATTACTGACAGAAGCCAAGAAAGCAATCCCAAACTTGCGAGCCCATTTCAAGTCTCTGCTTCCATTTACCTGCAAACATCCCATTGAGCAAGGCAAGGCATGCATCTGAACCCAAAGTCAAGAGGTTAGAAAGTATTCCATCCACAATGAAACCATGGCAGGGTTGTACCTATAACACTACAACCCATAGCTGGGACAAATAATTCACTTGACTGCAGCATGGGGGAGTTTATGCTAAGATTTATTTCTATTGTAACATCACACCTGGCAGCGGTAAGATGGGGGAAAAGAGACCTCAGCTCTTCACCTACCACTCTGGAGGTTACTGATGAATCAAAAATAGCGCATCAGTTCTGACCAAGCACACCGACTAAAGTTACTTTGCAATAAATGGTCTGACCTCTTCAATTCCAAAAATAGAACTCCTCTATGTTTCTCTAAAGGTTCTAATAAAATATTGTTGGTGTGATAATTAAATAAAAAGAAGTTTGGCTGGGATTTATAGCCAAGTGTCAGTTCAGAAGCTCTGTTGCTTCTCCCTAGCTCTGTACACACAGTCGTGTTTGACAAACCATAGCACAGGAGACAGGAGGGATGGAGAGAGTGGCCCACTCCAGGAGTTGCTCACCATCCCAGACTATGGATGGCTAACCCCCTCAATGGGAATCAGGCCCACAGGGAGGTTGCATCCCAATTTGCTCCTCTTGTGTGGTCCCACTGTCTGTCCAATCTAACGCATGAGGGGGCTTTGCTTTGCTTCAGCAGCCTGCCTGTGGAGGAGGAGGGGCACACTGCGGGCCTGCTTTGTAAATATGCTCTCACATCTGTTCCTTGGAGGATTGAGAGCATGCCAAGCAGGGTGTGACATGAGAGAGGAAGAAGAAGCCCCCTCACTCTCAGCCCAAAAGGAAACGCTGTGTTTGGGCTTCCTGCTGGCTTTCTGTGTCTGCAGAGGTGATACCAGCCAGCACACGACAAAAATAGCATGGTGTCATGGAGGAGAACAGGTTCAAAACAGTGACTGGAGACCAGACAACCTCTGAATAGCAATGCACCATTTCCACGTTGTAACAGGATTCGTGTGTAGGGGTGTGGGTAACATTTAGACATAGGATAAAGGTAGGGATAGGGGGTGACTAGTCATCATTTGGCACACACATGAATCAGGCAGAATCACAGATCTCAGAATTTGTGCGATCTGAGGTCACCAAGAATTTAAAACCGCACAAAACACCCCCTGCAAACAAGAAAAACCAATTCCAAACATAAGCTATTATGGAGTTGGCAATACCGATGCACAGTTTACCTGGATCCCGAGCAGGGAGGTTAGCGTTTTGACTAATTTTATTCCTTTAATAAGCATTTAGGAGAACGGTCCAGGCTCCCACATCTACACCAGGAGCAGGGGGCCAGTTGCCACATGTCCGTGTCTCCTCTCAACCTATCCTGGGCAGTAGGAGTGGAAGTCTAACAGCTGACTTGCTTACGTTCCTGCAATACAGTCCTTCAGACTTTTTCTTCCAGGTAACATACACTTTCTTCAGGGATCAGATGAAGACAGGTTCAATCATAGCCCTCCAGTTCTCAGCAGGACAGACACCTTCCTCCCTCCCCTACAAGTTATTTTCCCCTCCCACCGGTTACTGAGATATAATTGACATTTAACATTGTGTGAGTTTCAGGTGCACAATGTATACATTTTTTCCCACTTTGGCATCCCATTTCCCTTCTTGCAATGACTTCCTTTACACCCTTTCCAGGACGCTCCCCTTTCCTTTCTGTCAATCAGTCAATGCCACTCAGTCATGATGGAACAGGCTGAATGCCAACTGTATATAGGATTCTGATTCCCTCCTGTAGGCTCCTTCCTGGATCCCATGCACATTAGATGATGTCATTTCTTCAGGGTCTTGGAATGTGAGATGACAAAGTCACAAGGTATCCCAGTCTCAGCATAATCTGATCAAGACTCCTGCCTCCTGGCACAATATGCCTTTGCTACTTCCCGATAGCAATGTCTTTGCTCTTGGTATTGCTACTCTGAATCAGGAAAGGAGTCCAGTGGAGTTCCACGAAACAGGTTTGGAACTGCAGATAAACTCAACTGAAGGAGGGACAGCATTTTACCAACAATCTCATTTGAACCCATTCCTTGCAGAAAAATGAGCTCCTCTGGATGTCAAAGAATTACCTTCAGACATTCCTCAACAAACAACCTTCTTAATCCTGCAGATTAAAGAAATGGCCATAACTGTCACTAAAATCATACAAAGCCTGCAAAACAAAGAAATATGAACTAACCCCAAGCAATATGTGATCTGAACAAACACTGCAGCCTTCAGATAACACCCCTTCCAGTGCGGAGTCCGTTCAGTGCGGCTCTTCTTTTTCCTGGTTAGATCAATATCACACTGATGCATGTTCTGCCAGCCAAGCTATAATGTTGCATTCTTCCAGGGCTCAGTAATATAAAGTGATTTAGTGCTTTCAGCTTGAAAGATAATGCAATGAACACTGTGATTTATAAAACAAATGGGCTATTGTCCTAAATAAGTTTAAAATTATATAGACCTGAGGAAGCAGAGTTAACTAAAGTTTTAATGCCCTTAGCCTATTTTCTGCTTAGCAATTGATATAGACACATAAGCAATTCAGCTCAGAAAAAGCAACAGAAATTTATAACCAGAATCCTCCATACATAATTTCCTTAACCGAGTGTACCTGTTGGCATTTATTAGTACACAAAGTCAACTTCCTACATATCCTTCTTATACCCTGGCAACTGGCTATATATTTACTGGACCCATAAATCACTGTATTCTAAACACTTGGGCTATCAGAAAAATATGCTAATTGCAGAGGACAGCATATCCTATATTGAGTACTAGTGGCATTTCAGAATATTATTTCTCGCTTTATCACAGAAGCGTGGTAGGAAATAGAAATGACGGGAGCACCAGAAGCCAGAGGAATCTAGGCAATACATTGAAAAGCTGCCATCTCTTATTCTCAGTTCACATTGGTGAAGACAGCAGAGTGTGATAACAGTAGATGGGATATTTTCATTTCATCTTTTAAACGTATTGGCTTAGAAATGTGAGTGGAATTCACATGGGGCAATTCTAATGCTTTTCCTACCTAGTTTCATTTTTCACATGCACTTGAAAAAGAGCTCAACTTTGGCAGTACTACTGATGAGAACTCTTACAACGGAGAAAAAGAAAGGAAGCAAACTGGATAAGAATTTAAAGAGCAACAACCTGAAGATTTTGTGGTTGCTTTTGCAGAAGACTTGTAGGCACCAAGATATAGTATGCATTAGGTAAGGTTAATTTTAGCTGCTATAATAAAGAGGCCCCCAAAGAGAGTGATTTTTAAAAAGATAAAAGTTTAATTCTTTTGTACATTACAATCCTTGGATGTATGACCTGGGTTGATGAATGGACCCAATTTTGTTCCAAGTCAACACCCTCTTGGGCACTGTTCTCATCTGCATGCTTGGAAGATGGGTTATGGTCGTTTCTGTGTCCAAAATATAGGAAGGGAAAAAACAAAGAGATTCTAAGGCAAGAGGCTTTTCTTTTATACGGAAGGTGCCTCAAAAGTATACCTATCACCCCACCGATGCCCCATTGGCTCTAATTTGATCACATACCCTTACCAAGCTATAAGAGAGGATATGAAATATGGTCTACAACAGAGCTGCCATCCTGTTGATTCTTCAGGGACATGTTATTATTTACTTTCAAAGATCGTTCCAGGTTCCATTTAACCCTGTCCACTCATTTTGCATTCTTTTGTGTTCTGGCTCCTACTTCATGATAGAATGACATAAGTAGCAGTATATTCCTTCTCAGAGAAGACTTTAGGAGAAGCCTCACGAATTCTAGCTCATACCCAAGGCAACTTAGAGCACACTTTGAAGCATTTAGTAAATAGACATGTCAAGTCAGCTTCTGGTAGCAATGTCGTCATATGTACATGGTTAGACTTCATTCAATATGGCAACATGTCTTTTGGAGGGAAAATATTAAAATATTTGTTACCATGCCTGAAAACTAACAAAAATGACCTTTTTTTTTTTTTAGTAATTACACATACAGCATTCAATAGTGTGCTTCCCCAAAACTGCATTTGTAACCCAGAAGCCAGCCCCCACCCCCACATCTATCTCTTCTTTACTCTTGTCCGCAGTCCACCGTCCTCAGAACAGAATCCCACAGCCTCAGCCAAGGCAGAGCAGTCTCCCTGCCACCAGAGTACCCACAAGCACACCCAGTGTTGTCCCTTCTGCCCCTGGGCTCTCGTGTTCCTGATTATACTCTCTGTTTTGCCCAGCTACAAACCTAAATGCAAAATTAGGCCCTTAACTGGTCCTTCCCTGCAGAGAAATGCACCAAGTTATCTCTCTGTCTCCTAGGGAGTTACCTTTCTTTTCCCTGAGCTCGTGACACTAAAGCTCAACTCTAGGTCATTGAGAAATCACTTCTCTGATAAGATGGCTCATACATTGTGTCCAAATTGTATACTTTTGAGGGTGAAAAGGACACTATTAAGAATTATGTAGGTGCAAAGGTGTACACTGGGATTGTCTTCGGCAAATCAGAAATATGGCTCCCTTCTTTTTTTTTAATTTTTATTGTTATGTTAATCACCATACATTACATCATTAACTTTTGATGTAGTGTTCCATGATTCATTGTTTCTGTATAACACCCAGTGCTCCACGCAGAACGTGCCCTCTTTAATACCCATCACCAGGCTAACCCATCCCCCCACCCCCCTCCCCTCTAGAACCCTCAGTTTGTTTCTCAGAGTCCATCGTCTCTAATGGTTCATCTCCCCTTCCGATTTCCCCCCTTCATTCTTCCCCTCCTGCTATCTTCCTCTTCTTTTCCTTAACATATATTGCATTATTTGTTTCAGAAGTACAGATCTGTGATTCAACAGTCTTGCACAATTCACAGCGCTCACCATAGCACATACCCTCCCCAATGTCTATCACCCAGCCACCCCATCCCTCCCCCTGCCACTCCAGCAACCCTCAGTTTGTTTCCTGAGATTAAGAATTCCTCATATCAGTGAGGTCATATGATACATGTCTTTCTCTGATTGACTTATCTCGCTCAGCATAACACCCTCCAGTCCCATCCACATTGTTGCAAATGGCAAGATCTCATTCCTTTTAATGGCTACATGATATTCCATTGTACATATATATATACACCACATCTTCTTTATCCATTCATCTGTCGATGGACATCTTGGCTCTTTCCACAGTTTGGCTATTGTGGACATTGCTGCTATAAACATCAGGGTTCACGTAGCCCTTCAGATCCCTACATTTGTATCTTTGGGGTAAATACCCAGTAGTGCAATTGCTGGATCATATGGCAGCTCTATTTTCAACTTTTTGAGGAACCTCCATACTGTTTTCCAGAGTGGTTGCACCAGCTTGCATTCCCACCAGCAGTGTAGGAGGGTTCCTATGGCTCCCTTCTTAAAAAGCACTGTCAGTAAAATGACTTGTGAGGAATATAATTCTACTTCATTTAAATTTAGGAATTCATTTAAACTGCCACTTTGAGAATATCTTTTTCCATAAATCTCATGCTGGGGAATTTTGATCAACTATAATGAAAAAGCCTTAAATACTGAAAGCAACTCAAATATGAGTTTCCCCTAAGTCACTTTACCCAAATAGAGACATAGGGAAATGTCAAAGGAAGTTGAGGTAAAATCTCCTAGATGGCCTTTTGAAAGGTGGTCAGTAAGAGCCAGGAACTAACCTCTATTAGTGGGGGAGGGAAAATACAGAGTTTAATAAATATTCTTGCTTTATCCCCATAATAACACAGTGAAGTAGGTATCATATACAATCCCTATTTTATAGAAAAGAAACCGAACCTCAGTGTGGTGAAGCGGCTTGCTTCAGTGAACAGCTGATTGGAGATTCAAACCCATATCTACACCTGGACAGACAAATGACATTCAATGACCCAGGTAGCACCTCCAATGTACCTGCCAGACAGAACTAGGGACAGATATCCCTTTGACAACTGAGAATTACTGCTACTTTTGAAAGCCAGGGACTTCAGAAAGTCACACTGTTTTCATCTCCCTAAGATCCACTATTCACCTAGTACCTAACGGAAACTTTTCTGAACCCGTTTTATATATGGGTGTGTGATGTGTGTACATGCATAAAACTATTGGACCTGATCTGTAATTTTGAGTTTCAATAGCCACCTGCATTTTAAATAATTCAGAATATTAGTTTGCAGGTTCATCAGTTACCTTCATTTGTCTCCTGCAATATAAAAAGAACATACCAGTGTTTGTATTTTTCTCCCTACTAAAAATAACTAGCTGGTCAATGAAAGTGTATGTGGGATATTTGTTGATTATGTAATTTAATCTAAGTGGAATGTTCTCTGAGGGATGAATTAGAGCAATGCATAAGGAAATGAGAATCTCTTGTTCGACAAAATTTTTTTTATCTCCAGTGAGTCATAGGTGGTGAAAGGCTGGTAAAGCAGGCCCTTCCGCCATGAAGCAAAGTTTATTGAGGGTTTGACTCTTCAAAACCATGCTAATAGCTATTTGTCTTTCCTGCAGCATGGAAAAAGCACAAATTTGTGAGTCATATGCTGATCGGCACTCACTAGAGCTCTATCACCTGTGGCAACTGACTAAGACGTTAAGACTCAGTTTTCCTGTCTTCTTCTCAAAGGAGGTTCTAATGCTCACTTTGCTGTGTGGCTAGAGGAGTAACTGCCCATGCAGGTTTGTAAACATTGCCATGTGCTAGGCAGTTCATAAATATTTCTGATATTTTCTCCTCTATTCCGCAGCCTTTAGAACTTTGGTTTAAAAATAACTTTGGGTGGCTCACTCATTTAAGTGTCTGCCTTCAACTCAGGTCAGGATTCCGGGGTCCTGGGATCAAGTCCCGCACCTGGCTCCCTGCTCTGCAGCGAGCCTGCTTCTCCCTCTGCCTCTGCCTCTCTCTCTCTCTCTCATGAAAAAATAAATAAAATCTTTAAAAGAATAAAATAAAAATAACTTTGGGATTTTTGTAAAATGCAGGTGTAGGCTCTTAGGCTCACTGACTCAACAAGTGTAGGGAGGGGAGTCCCAAAATATTTATTTTAACACACTCCAGAAAGTGACTTTGACGCCGGTAATTTGTGGAGCATACTCTGAGACACTGACTTACAACATCCCTCAGACGTTTGAGCCCAGGCTGTATCAATACTTGGTTGAGATGCTAGAAAGATGACACTATCTTGAGAGTATGGGGATAGGCATACATTATGCCACATTTAAGTAAACTCCTGCCTCTTTGTCAGGCTAGGTTTCTATATTTTCTAAGACAGAACTGTGAATTAATTCCATTCTTACTGTTAATATGATTTCCAATATTCCTTAACATCCTTAGAGAAGCCAAAATGTTACAAATGTACATTATACAGAGTTTACGGTATTAAATTGTTCTTAATTTTTTAAATTTATTTTAATTGAATTATGATTGATGTGATTTACTGTTTTTTTAAAGAAATATCAGGCTTCCAAAATATTTGCCTTATCACACGATTTTATTAATTTCATTAATATTTGAAGAGTAATCCAAGGGTACACAAAAAGTTATTTACCTCACATCTTGGTTCCACTTATCCATTTTTCTGTCCCATAAGCCGGCAGTATTTCTAGTTTTGCATAAATAATCCTAGAGATATATTCTTATTATAATTCTATGCATATACAAGCAAATGCCTTTTATTTTTTATATAAATAATTATATATCTTTGTTTATCTTCATTTTCTTTGATTATTAAGTACCTTAGCATATGTTCCACATTTTTTTCCTTAAAAATCTTCCTTGTTCTATTTTTAGGGCACATTAGTATATCATGTATGAGGGTCCCAGAATATATTTAACAATTCTCCTGCTGATAGACATTTGTTTCTAATCTCTGATTATTTCAATGAAGAGATGAATACCTCTATTAAAAAAAATCACTTTTCCATTTTTCTAGGGTATCTGCAAGGTCAAATCTTAGAAATGGAAGGGTTGGCTCCAAGGATAAGTACATTTCTAATTTAGGAACAAACTGCCCTCTCTTGTAGCAATTTGCTGTTCCCCATGCATGTACGCTTATTTTCCTACCTGCTCATCAACAAAGTATTATTAAACTCTTTGCCATTATAATGGGCTCAAAAATAGTATCTCTGTATAAATGAGTAGAACACACTTTATCAGAAGCAAACACAGCCTTCTTTCCCACAAACACATAACTTAGGGCTTTATATTAATGTTATGATAATTCTTTCCTCTTATTTTGATTTAATCATGGCTTTACCTTTTAATGAGAAAGAAAAAAATGATGGGAGTATTAGTAGTCATAAAAGTTGATGATGATCAACAATTTCTGTGCCCATTGCTGATGCATGTCTGGAATTAAACTTCTCGTCCTGATTGGTTTTACAGGAACAGCCAATTCACATGCAAACGTGAGGGTTCATCTATTAAAAGTATTAAATTTGCATATGTTTTCAAACTAAACAATATTTTCAAAATATTCAGTCTTTCCTTTTCTTGTTTGTTAGGGTACATTCATTGCACTGCACATGACCTTCTGAAAAGCAGGGATGTTAGTAAGAACAACAGCTAGAATTCAGGGGACAGTGTACCCATCCACGCACCAGCCTGTGACAAAGTCAACCAATCAGCCCGGCGGAGCCATCACCTGAGTACATGGAAATAGGATGCCAGTCAAAGCAGCTGTATGTAGTCTTTCTTGCAAATATAGTTTTTAAGTCATTAAAGAGATTAGAACTGTGGTGCCTGACTGGCTCTGTCGGGAGAGCTTGCAACTCTTGATCTCAGGGTTGTAAGTTCGAGCCTCATGCTAGGTGTAGAGATTACTTAACAATAAAATCTTTAACATGTATCATATGACCTCACTGATATGAGGAATTCTTAATCTCAGGAAACAAACTGAGGGTTGCTGGAGTGGTGGGGGGTGGGAGGGATGGGGTGGCTGGGTGATAGACATTGGGGAGGGTATGTGCTATGGTGAGTGCTGTGAAGTATGTAAGACTGTTGAATCACAGATCTGTACCTCTGAAAGAAATAATGCAATATATGTTAAAAAAAAAAAAAGGAAGATAGCAGGAGGGGAAGAATGAAGGGGGGGAAATTGGAGGGGGAGACGAACCATGAGAGAGGATGGACTCTGAAAAACAAACTGAGGGTACTAGAGGGGAGGTGGGTGGGGGGATGGGTAAGCCTGGTGATGGGTATTAAAGAGGGCACGTTCTGCGTGGAGCACTGGGTGTAATGTACAAACAATGAATCATGGAACACTACATCAAAAACTAATGATGTAATGTATGGTGATTAACATAACAATAAAAAGACTGAAAAAGAAAAAATCTTTAAAAATTAAATTAAATAAAATAATTAAAGAGATTAGAATTAAGAGCATGTTTATGTTTGTGTTTTATGAGAAAATATCAAATTGTTTAGAACAAGTCAATACCAATTTAAAAGTAAAAACAGTTACAACTTTTGTTTCCTAGGTGTAAAGAAAAAAATAAGGCTAAAAGTGTTAAAGTGACTGGGAAAAGTGAAACAGGATATGGAATATTAGAAAAAAACTGCCAAGGTTCAACTTCTGTGTTGAGAACAACAGCCTCAAAGAAGCAATTTTACAAGACACATTGCTGAATAGTTAATTTTCTTTAATGTGACATTGAAATGTGTATCTTTCAGAGTACAAAGGAAAGTCATGAAAGTATCTTCAAAATAAGTCAATAACACTTTTCTCGTGACCTTTGAGATTAACATTTTATAAGAATCCTTTAGATAAAATGGAAAAGTGTTTAAGAGGAAAAGGAAAATTAAAAATGCATATATGTAGACTCTTGTCCATACATTAAGCCAAAATTGAGAATTTATGATGACATAAGTCTCGGACTGAATATTTCTTTCTCAAACTCCAATGACCCTCATTTACGATATTAAACAAATACACAATTAACAATCAAACCAAATAAACCTATGCCATTTATTGTTAATGTTTGTGTTCCTTATCTCCTTATATCAAAAAGACCATTAATAAGGAGCCATATTAAGAATAATGGTACATATATCCAAACACCAAAGGAATTTTTTTTAAAGATTTTATATATTCATTTGTCAGAGAGAGAGAGAGCACAAGCAGGGGGAGCTACAGGCAGAGGGAGAAGCAGGCTCCCGGCGAAGCAAGGGGCCTAATGCGGAACTCGATCCCGGGACCCTGGGACCGTGACCTGAGCTGAAGGCAGATGCTTAACAACTGAGCCACCCAGGTGCCCCGGGGCAATTCATTTTGTAAATGCATCTCATTATGCATTTTTAAACAAAGTTTATATTGTATCTTCAAATCTAAAATTATATCAACTAAAACTTTATAGCAACAATTCCGTACTGAGGTATTCTAATTTACTTCCCTATAAAACATTGTCCCTCACTCTTTGTATGGATTCTCTCTATTTTAATTACGTTTCATCTGACTCAGCCCAGTGAAGAGGGGAAGCTCCAAGCAATGTTTTGGAAAAGGTGCTTGGTCCACATGCTTTCTGACATGTAACCTACCAGTGAATGTCAACCTACAAGTGCATATTAATGTATGTTTCTTGTTCCAGAATTATTTTTTACATCTATTCTTCTATTATCATTTGTGTTGACTGACTCAGAAGACAGGCATGATAAAGACATAGAATCTTAACAGATACAAAGTTTATTAAACTAAAACAAAACCCCACTATGAGCCATGTATAAAAAAAAACCCTAAAATACAGAAAAATTTTTTAAATGGTGAAAAAACAGACCACTCAAATGTGAATAAAATTAAATAAGCCTGTCAATATTAATATAATAGAATTAAGATATTAAGTAAATTAATGGTGACAGCTTATAGTGATAAAATTATATTCAGATTTAACTATGTCACCAAGGTTTTATTTGAAATGAACAGTAGACTGATGTTTGGCTATGCCATGAAATCACTTTTTAAATACAGAATAGATGAATTATCACAAATACATTCAACTGGTAAAATAAAAGACATAAAGGATATGAGCAACAAGAGTAATTTCATAGAAAGATTGTGAATTGTGTCTCTTTGAGTTAATAAATTGCCTTTTTAATGAAATAATTAGAAAAAAGATTATTTATTTGTCTATGATGAAAATCCTTACTTATTCCAAAATTGCATATTTAGCCATGTAGATGTATACATGTGGCCTCTATGCTTATAGATCACAATCTCAGATTATAATCTCAGATTACAATGGTATAAACTTTTGAGATATAATTTCAAACAATATTCTCCTATATTTTTAATCTCTGCCAAACAACATTGAGTCAAGGAGGAAATCAGGGGCACAGACCCATCCTATTTAAAAAAGAAATTGCAGGTAGCTTCCAAAAGAAAGTCATGATGTAAAGTACTTTTACTATTGAAAAGAAAAAAAGAAAAGCTTTACACCTAATTTAACTAAAATGACACCAAAAAATGAGGTCCGTGCTTTAAAAAGTACATTAAGAAAAGGGAAAAACAAATAATTTTAATAAGAACAGTTGGCTCTTGAACAACACATGGGTCAGAAGGTGCCAAGCCCACAAGCAGCTGAAAATCCCCATATAACTTTTGGGTCCCCAAAAATTTAACTACTGATAGTGTACTATTGACCAGAAGCCTTACCAATAACGTAAGTAGTTGATTAACATGTATTTTTTTATGTTATACATATTATATACGGTATTCTACAATAAAGTAAGCTAGAGGAAAGAAAACATTACTACGAAAACCATAAGGGAAAGAAAATACATTTACAGTACTGTACAGTATTTGTAAAAGAAAAAAATCCATGTGTAAGTGGACCCATGCAGTTCAAATCCATGTTGTTCATCTTTAAATAAATATTGGTAAAATTCGGGGTGCCTGGGTGGCTCAGTCCGTTGAGCGTCCGACTCTTGATTTTGGCCCAGGTTGTGATCTCAGGGTTCTGGGATTGAGCCACCACATCGGGCTCTGCATTGCGCATGGAGCCTACTTGGGATTATACCTCTCCCTCTCCTTCTGCCCCTTCCCCGACCCCTCTCTTTCCCTCTTTTACAAAAAAAAAAAATATGTATGTGTATATATATATATATATATATATATATATATTACATGTAATGTATATATAAGTATATATAAATAATATATATGTGTAAAATTCATTGAAATTCTGAGAATACATTTCATGGCCTGGTAAATGTACTCAATTGGAAAAAACCCACTTAAATATTTAGAAAAGAGAGATAAGTCAACTTCAATTGTATGATAAGATTATTAAATAACTGGAGGCGCCTGGGTGGCTCAGTCGTTAAGCATCTGCCTTTGGCTCAGGTCATGATCCCAGGGTCCTGGGATCAAGCCCCGCATCGGGCTCCCTGCTTGGTAGGGAGCCTGCTTCTCCCTCTCCCACTCCCCCTGCTTGTGTTCCTGCTCTCACTCTCTCTCATTCTCTGTCAAATTTAAATAAATAAAATCGTAACAAAAAAAGATTATTAAATGAATGGACAACACTCTTCTGAGTTACAGAAAAGAGAAATGATAAAGACAAGACTGAATAAGTTGACAAAATAACTATCTTATTAAAAGGATCCTGACAATATACTGGTAAATTCACTTAAAATACAAAGCAGACTTAATACACCTGTTACACAAATTGCTTTGAAATTTGGGGAATAAATGGAGCCTTTTTAAGGTATTCTGTGAAATAAAAGTAAAACTGGTATCTAACGTTATAGAACTTTAATAAAAAAATTAAACCAGGCCTATTTTACTAATGAATATTAAATTAAAATTTTAGGTACATTATCCGTTGCAATTAAGCAATGGGATTGTTTATCCTATGCTTAAAGAGTATTTCTATACAGGCGAAACTATTAGTTTAATACCTATGAATAGTTTAATGAGAATAAAGCATTCCATTGGATGTGTTTTCATAGAAAGGTCTATGCACAAATTTTTATCTATACCAACTAAAATAATATATTGAAACTCTCTATAGTCTGATGCAAAATAAATAGGTAAGTTAATTAATTAATACACTTAATAAGCTTTATCTTATTTAATATTGATTTGAACTTCTGGATCAATACATTAGTATGGGAAAACCAAATAAGAAAATGTAATAAGAGAAGTCTGTAAAACAAAAGATGCATTGTTTTCATACCACCTGATTACAAGCCTACAAAAGGCAACTCTAACAGAAATGTTTAGCTCGTAAGGTATCTAGATATAAGATAAAAATACAAGGATCAGTACATTTCCTAGGTCATTATAAAAAATATGTAAGAGCTACCAGTTAAGCAATAAAATATACAGGGTAAAAATCAACAAGAGACATGGAGGAAGACATAAAGAAATCTACAAACTATCAAGGGAGTGTTAAAAAACCCCTGAATAAATGCACAGAAATACCACAAATATGAAGGAGAAAAATGAAATATCATGAAGATGAATATTTCTAGCCCAAACTAGAAGACTCCATGCAAAAATATTAATAGTGCTTATCCCTAGAGCAAACTAAATTTTTTTTTTTCTTTTCAGTCTGCATTCTAGGGCACCTGGGTGGCTCAGTCAGTTAAGCGTCTGCCTTCAGCCCAGGTCATGATTCCAGCATCCTGAGATCCAGCTCACATCAGGCTCCCTGCTCAGTCTGCTTCTCCCTCTCCCTCTGTGTGCTCACTCGCTCTATCAAATGAATAAATAAGCCTAAAAAAATAAATAAATCTGCATTCTATAAATATAATAAGTTTGTAGTTCTATAAAATAATATCAGTGAAACAAATATAAAATTTAACAGAATGTTTTTTCTTTAATAATTTAAAGATCTCAATGTTTGGATAAAATAGAATAGTGAAGAAAAAATAATTGAACTACAGAAAATAAAAAAGCCCACTCAAAAGTAGAGCTAATTAAAGAAATGTGGAATGGCATATAAGAGGAAATATTATTTAAACTACCTAAAGAGAAAGTTCATAAATTTACACACACATACTACACACACACACACACACACAAATACTATACATGTGATAAGAAGCACATTCACACATGAAAGGAAATGATTCTTCAAGGATGATTTTTATTACTTTTTTGATATATGAAATGATCATGTGTTCTGACTTGTCCAGGACACTTCAAGTTTAATTCACACAACAGTCTTACTAAACGAGGCGGTTATTACCATACATTTGGCAGAGGAGAAAACTGAGTAGAGAAAAGTTAAATGAATTTTCCTCTTCTTGAAGCTAGTAAGTGATAGAGTGACGTATCTTTTGTTTTCATTCTTTTTTGCTAGTTCAATGAGTGATACTGCGCAGCTGTCCAAACCTACAGCTGTCCAAACCTACAGAAATATGGTGGTCCCTTTGACTTTTCTCCTTCCCTCTTATCTTTCTTCCTTCATTAGCAAATATATCTTGGGATTCACCTCCTTCAAACCTATCTGGTATTTTGTCTCCACATTCTCACGGCAATACTTTTTTAAGGTCACGGCCTCAGCTTCCGTTTCTTAGTTTAAAGACTTCCCCTGATTCTTGCTCTTTTCAAATGATGAAAATATGGCTCATCTGCTATAGTTTTGGTATGAGAAGCTCATATTCCTCCAAGGGTGCTAGTTAATTTTTCAGGCAATGAGTATGGAGAACAGACAACGTTAGAGCTTCTCAGACTTGCAGAACTCCAAGAGTTAGAACCAAGGTGGAATGAGCTTGAACTGAGAGTCTCAGGGGCCAGGAGGTCACAGTTCATCTCTCCCCACATGGCCCAACCTTCCCTCCGGTCCAGGTTTCATCCTCGGTCCCCCAGTAGGGAAGCATCCTTAGGACGATCGACTCATTCCAGCATAACTCATCACTCTGAGGGGCTTGGAGAAAGAAAGATGGGGAAATGCCTACCTGAGCCTAATGAGTCTTTACCAGTGTTCCTTCTGCTCCCCAACCAGGTTTGTTGCCTATGTTTTATAGGTGGCCTCAGCCTTATAGCTTGAGGCACTTTGGTGAACACCAGTACACCGGGCCACAAATGGGGAGAAGTAAGAGCAACATTCCACTGTTTCCTTCCCCATGTATCCCCGACAGCCACATCGGCCACCTCCTACTCTAGGCATTAGACTGCACATACGGGAAAGTTCAAAACCCCTATGTCGCCCAGTGGTTTTTCACATTTCACCCCAATGTCTTCCCTGTATTGATGCTTTTTCTCCATAGCTCCTCGCGGTTGATGCTTGGGAGGGTAGAAGTGGCACAACATCTAAGTAGGAACATCTCCTTTCACTTGGACTCTCCCCTGCTACTAACATGCTTTTTCTGAACCAACAAGAAAGACAAACACAATCACCCTCCATAAACAGCTCAAGAAAGTTTGCAAGGCCCCAACTGCCACAAGTGGCTGAAAGCCCAAATTTCCTTTTCCTCTGGTTGTTCAATTGTTAGAGTTTTTTTTTTTTTTTTTCTTTTTTCCCTTCTTAGTCCAAACAGAAAGAAAAGCTGGCTAAATGCCAGCAAGTGTTGTCATTGCAGTTATTGCCACAAGGTGGCACCATTAAGGAAAACAGTTAAGCTACCAAAGGATCCTGATCCATCAAGACTTGGAAGTTTTTGTTTGCAGAAATCCCAACCTAGTGAGGAATGGAGAGTGGGGTTAGTCTCTCTGCTTCACAGGATTATAGGATTTTTTAAATTCCTATTCAAAAGCCCCAAGTAGAGAAGCCAGGAGAGAATGTTCCACCTCTACTATATGACAATACAAAATCAGCTTGCTCTCTAAGTTCCAAATTCGAGTCTGGGTCACCACTCTATTCTTCCACTTTCTCCTTGTGAGCTCACCTTTGGAGCTCTTGGTGTCCCTCCCTGCTGTGAACCTTAATCAGATCACTCTGTTCCTACCAGACAAGACTCCTTCTCTTTGAGTTTGGAGGAGCATGGTTTCTTCATCTCCTCTCTCCTAAAATGCATTGAGCTCCTTATTACATTAATTGTTCATTCTTCTCTAGAACTCTGCATCCCAAGGGATCTACTGGAGGGGAAGGCTAATGCAAACACACACACACACACACACACACAATAGATACACACTCACACACACACATACCATTTACCATCATTCTGCAAGATTCTGAGTGCATGCCTGCCTCATATTTGCAAAACTAAGAGGGTCTGTTTAAATAAAAGAACGTCTGCTACAAGACCACATATAAAGCCTGATTACACAGAAAAGAAACTGGCAGCAGCTTCTATAGATCAAAACATATAATACATGCATAAAATTAACATGTTACTCACCGGCTTAATACTCTTTCTTGGTTTTCTATTGCCTTCAAAAAACTCACTTGTGAAGTAAAAATAAAATCTAAGTTCACTTTATGTCCATATAAAGGATGTACAGTATTTAGTACTCAAAGATGCAAACATTAAATAATAATGAGGGGCAAGCTTACACATGTCAAATTAGAAAAGAAGTTTACTCAATGTAGGCAAGATACTTTTGGGTCAAGAGCCATTAAAATGTTCGTGAACTTGGGCCAACCAATTTCACTTCTGGGTTTCAATTCCAGAGAAACCCTATGAGAGAAGTACTTCATCTGTACACAAGCTTGACAGAGTGAGTGCTCAATCAGTGTGTATGGATGGCTGAATGGAACAGAGAGAATGAAAATAGACAATGAGAGGGAGAGAGAGAGAACAATTAGGTTCTAACATGGAGTCATGGAATACTTTGCTAAATGTAGGTACCATGATTTTGCACTAGCAGGTGACTTGCAAGTGACAACTGTAGAGACCCGTGTGGCATATGGAAACAGGCCCCTATGTGGGGTGGTGGTGTTGGGGCACAGGAAAATACACAGTTGGCCTCCTCTATATAGCTTACCATGGAATTCTCCAAGTATATAGGCACAGACTGGAAAGGACTCTGTTGGATGAAAAGCATAATCTCTTGGCCGAGTCAGTTATATCTACTGGTATGGCAGAAGTGACGTAAAGTACCTGTTTTGAATTCTACTAACACTGATAATAAAATAGTTGTTGATAAAAGAAAACCCTACATTGTCAGGGACCTGGGAAGGAAAGACAGGTGAAAATGCAACAGATCACTCAGCTTCTTCCCCCAATTTTAAAATTGGAAGTGACGGTGGGAATTATCTCCAATCAAGTGATTTCACAAGAAAGAAATTAACGTTCAGTGTGTCAACTATATTCAACTATACTCAACTATACCCAAATTAAAAAAAAAAAAAAGAAACCAAGGTTCACAGAGGCTAAGATATTAGCAAATGTCACACAGCTTGGAAGCAGCAAAGCCTAGATTTACAACATTGTTTCTGATAAATCAGAGTTGTCCTTTTGAGAATTTAGTCTTCCATTGTAAAATCGGCTTAACATTTTGTCATGTTTACTCATGAAGGCTTTGTTAGTTTGAAAATAATTTTGAATAAAATTGGAAAAAAATAGTAATATACTTTTAAAAAGCCTCAGATGAATTATCTTGAATGAACCCAGTTCCTGAAGAGATATGGTTTCAAGCCACTTTTAAGACGTTCGATATGCATTTCTTTCTCTGAATGTTGCAGAGAATGTTTTCCCCTAACTTAAGGCCCTGCTCCTTGGGAGAAATACTAATTGTCTAGCCTAAACCTATAAATCACAGATGTGGTATATAAAATCCCTCTAACATAACAGAGACCTGATGAGACATTTGGCTTACAAAACTGTTCTGGATGAGATGAGCATAGGACCAAATCATGCTGCAGGTGCCCAGGGATTATTAAGCAGATAGATGAACTAGTAAGGTAACTAGTAGAGATGGAAGTTTCCAGAAGCTTCACAAACATATTCTCAAATGTGTGTGCATGAAATTTGCTTAGACACAACTTCTGAGCTGCTTTTGGATGGAGGATGTATCATGGTGGCAGGATTTTGAAAAAAACCCTGTGATGGGGAAGACAGGTCCCCTTTGTGTACATGAAAATTTAGTTACTGCTCCAAGTGTGAACAGTGGACAGCAGCATGGGTATCCTCTGGGACACTGTCAGAAATACAGAATATCAAGCCTCACCTCAGATCTGCTACACATGAATCTTCAGCTGAGCAAATTCTCCAGAGGATTCACCCGCTCAACATTTGAGAAACACGAGTCTCATTCACTGTTGCCCCAATTCATCTCAATAATGGAATCATCTGAATGCGGGATTCTTGGGTGCCATCTTAGGGCACCTGAATCAGAAGCTTCAGAGGAGGAGCCTGAGAATTTATTTTTAACCATCTCCCTCAGTGATTCTTACAATCACCGTCAGTTTGACAAGACTGAAACAGAAACAGAACTGAGACTGGCGCTCAGTCCTGTCACCTGCTGGCTGCCTATCCCTGAAGAAGCTACTGCCTTCCCTCTCAGAGCTTCCTGCATGACCTCAAACGGTGATACAACATCCCTTTGCAGATGTAATATGAGGGCTAGGTTGGCAACCACGAAGCAGTGTATTAAGGGTCAAAACGTTGGCCTTGCACTTAGTAGGGTGAAATAATCGATGGCTATTAGCATCTTCCTTTCCTTCCCTTTAACACCTCAATTCTGCCCTCTGAAAAAGGCTGGTGGTAGGAATTGCCTAGAGTTCTTTTCATTTACCAAATATATCTTTACTGAGGAGGTGGCAGGTCCCAGAAGCAAAGATGAACTCACAGCCTAGTGAGAGCATCAGTAGGTGAACAGGTGTATTATAATAGAAACAGAAATTTTGCTTACAAATGAATCATTTCATACATCCAGATAATGTTTTGGTTAGCTTGTAGGGGAAAGAGATCAAAGCTACTATTTAATATCATTAAAACAATTATTATTTCTTTCACAAACGCTAACCCAGGCGGAAAGGAAAGAGCTTTCCAGAGCACTGAAAATAAAACCTTGTTGCAGAGAGTAAGGCTTCCTGTGATTTCAATTGTAGCTGTAAATTAGCCCAGAAGCACACCCCAAACGGTAGCAAAATTATGACCTTATTTAAAGTTGATGCTTTATCAGCTCATCCTTTCCACCAATTCTTTCCAACCTACTGTTTTTCACTCTCCATCATCCTATTATTCGCCTCTATTTTGTAACTACCAGAGTCTGTTTTCCTTCTGGGGGTGGAGCCACCTACTGACACACACTCCCCTCCCTCCTGAGAGTTCCTAATTGAATTTCTGCCCTTCAGGAGCACAGGGTCATTGGGATGAACTTGCTGTTAGAGGGCTCCAGGGAGGCCAGGCTCTGGGCATCATTTCTGTTTCTACACTACCATCTCAGAGCACTCCTCTGCCCCAAAGCCTGGGGTCTGTTTGTTTAATGAAGTCTTCTGTTGAAATAGTACTCCTTTCCCTGATCCTAACTATAACTGCATTTATGATGTGTTTAAATGAAAAAGTAGCCTTTGAGGAACTACAAAGGCACCCTTTTTCAGGAACTCTAACAACCTTTCTTTCTCTGGTTTCTGCTCAATGTGTGTATCACTGCACATGCCAAAATGCCACGTGATGCATTCTAAGGGAAACTCTGCATCGTTACCTTACTTTGACCTCCTATGAGCCTCACAGCTGCTCTGCTAGAGAAAAGCAATGCTTTGTAGTTGGGAAAATGAAGGACATTCTACTCAAATGTGCCAACGAGTATCTTCCAACTTTGCTCCTTCACATTCTCCCTGAATAACTCCCCAGTGATCGATGGTCAAGGCATCCTTAAATGGATACACTTAATTCATTAGGAAAATTTTTAGTGCCAGAAAAATCCTTACTTATACTTAAGATGCTAATAAATTAATTTTAGATGGTAGCTACTAAACGGTCTTTGCAAATATTTCATATATGTAGATAAAAATCACAAATTAATTTTGGGTAAATAAAAGAATTCTTGATTTCATAATTTAATCAGTAGGACACTGACAGGTTTGAAAAAACCATACTCTTGTCTGTTCTTTCCACTCACTATAAAAATTTAGAGTTTGGGAGAATAAATTAAAGATGTCATTATGTCCTGATATGTTTTTGATAACCATCTGGACACAAGGGAGGAAATAATTCAGAAGAGAAGTTACCAACTGCAGAATTTATGTCATAAAACTGATTATTCTTAATTGCATTTAAAGTACATTTGAAATTTCCTCCCTGGGGTTCGAAGGGAATTTCCTCCAATAGCAGCTCAACTCTCTATGCCTTTGTTGGCAAGCAAGAACAGGCTTCAAACTGAGGGAGGAATAGGCTCTTATCCTTCCAAGTGCAAATTCATGTTACTTCCTCTCAGAAGCTCTTCCTGGCTTTAGGACTGACCATTGATTTTTGGAGTCTCCTACACAGATATGGACTACATACATACAGATCATACAGATTGGATGATATAGGTCACAGAACTTGTCACACTGAATTGAACTAGAAAATGACCATCTCAACCCCTCTCTTATTAGTTTTTCTGAAAACATTCATCACTATATTCCTACCACCTTCCATTGGACCCTGAACACTGAATATGCTTTTTAAACACTGGTAGGATAATGGGAATAATGTTATCAAATTGCCATTTATATTTTAGTGTATGTATGGTAAAACTAAGCATACCTTCTATACCTGTCACATATGACATATATATGTATAAACCTACCTGTATCACTCACGTATGACATATATCTCTGAACAAGATATTCTTCAAAACATGCTTCATGCTTTCATTTTTTTTCCTGTTTCTTCTTTTAATTTTGTCATTAATTTCTCATTTTATAAAACTTGAACAGGGGATTTTGTTTGTAAACATACTCGATGAAGATATTTCTTCAAAGTTTACCAGTCTAGTAAGGATTTCCCTACAATCTCAAGTGTAGGCTTTGGTGCCAGTGATTGTCAGTGTTTGCCCATCATGGAATTCTATCGCAATAGATTGTGGGGACTTCTTGGTGCTCCAACTAAGAGCAAGTTCAGTAAAGGAAGAGGTGCTTTTTTCTCATTTTCCGTTGGACCTCAGTGCCCTGCATGATACCAGATACCTAGTAAGTATTCCATATATGTATGAGTGCGTGTACGTATGCATGTTCAGACTATTTTCCAGGGGCGCATGGGTGGCTCAGTTGGTTAAGCGTCTGCCTTCAGCTCAGGTCATGATCTCAGGGTTCTGGGATCAAGCTCCGCATTGGGCTCCCTACTTAGTAGGGAGCCTGCTTCTCCCTCCGCCCTTCTCTCTGTTCGTGCTCTCTCTCTCTCTCTAATAAATAAAATCTTTAAAAAAAGCAGACTAGTTTCCTGATATTCATAAAAGCACCAGAATAGCTGTGATCACAAAAAAAAAAAAATAATAGAGTTGTAGAAATGTACTTCAAGATAAACTTCAGAAATGCTGTCTTCAGCTTCTTTCTGTAGACAAGGAGGGCCTGGCCCTCCTGTCACATTTTTTAGTTTTCACAAACAATGGCTAGGTAGAAAGGTAATTAAAGACAACACTAACTGGATGTTGATGTGTACTTCCACAGCTGCAGAGTAGAGTGGAGAGACCCTGGGCTCTGGGAGCCCCCTGCCCTTCTTTCTCAATCCAAATCCTGCCAGTACTTGGTGACTCAGAGAATGCCCAGCTGATTTGGAAAAGGGGGGGATAATAATACAGAGGTGGTACAATCTTACGAAATTTATATTAAGAAAAACACATAGAGCATACATGCTCTTCTATGAATTTGAGTTTCATTTGAATTACAATCAGGGCAACCACATGTCCTACTGAACTTAAGGTATTCCTGGTGTAGGCTTATTTAACAGAAAAAAATTATTAAAAATGCCATTTACATCTCAAACATTTTTAGGTTTGGATGACAACCTATATGGTCATTCAGATTATAATGTGCGTGTGTGTGTGTGTGTGTGATTATGCATAGACAATGTGATCTGGTCCTTAAATATTCTTTTATATATATTTTTAAATAGATGCTCACACCAAAGTGAATTGAAAAGACAAACAATCCTCAGGAAGATGGAAATGTTGCCTAAAGTTGTCAAACAGGCTAGAGCAAGAGTTCTTTCCTCACTAGATGAACAGACTCTGCAGAAGGGTGGTGCATATTCTCTCACTGCCCCAGGAGCCTAAACAGAACATCTCAGCCATCTCTGTCCTGTTCTGAGAAGGTCTTACTGGAATGTTTGCCTGAGAAGCCTGCATGGCAGGAGCAGTGTTACCATATCTAATGTTGTTCACCTCTGTACAGACAGACCATCTCTAGCTAAAAGGATATTTATGGATATGTTCTCAATTTTTTTTAAAATAAACTTGGGGAAAGAATCCATAATTCACTTAAATTGTGGCAAATGTGATCACGTAATTCTGGCTGAGTGCGGAGCTCCCAGGTCGCTCCAACCCAACAGGTCTGGGATCCCCACACACAGGAAGCAGGTACTTAGGGAGGCAGATCCAAGGGTTGCTGTGGAGGGTCCTCAGCCAGAATGGCTTGGACAGTACGAGGGGAGGGGAGTTTTTTTTTTAAGATTTTATTTATTTATTCATGAGAGACAGAGGGAGAGAGAGGGAGAGAGAGAGAGAGAGAGGAGCAGAGGGAGAAGCAGGCCCCCAAGGAGCAGGGAGCCCGATGCAGGGCTCGATCCCAGGACCCTGGGATCGTGACCCGAGCTGAAGGCAGACACCCAACCATCTGAGCCACCCAGGCGCCCGAGGGGAGGGGAGTTTTCCGCATAGCCCTGTGCACAGAACAGGGAGAATTTGCCTGACCAAAGGTAACCCCTTGTTCCCACTTTACCCCTAAGTTTACTGCTTGAATAATTATAATGACCCTTGATTCTGAAAAGTGTTCTTGCCCATGATCTGTTATTACTGTGTTTTTCAATAATTTATCTGGGTCAGTTTAACTCTCCTTAGTGGGTCTAAGCTGAACTTTATGTGCTTAGGAGACTCTTAGTATACCCATCTTGAAGCTCTGGCACAAATCAAATGATCTGCAAACAAAGCTGTGCAGACAGCAACATACGCACCTTATTATATTCAACCCCACTGACTCCATTAAATTCACTATCTGTTTATACCAGACATTTTACTTATACCAGTCCTCACAATGATCCTGTGAAGTAGGGATATTATTGTCCCCAGTTAACAAATAAGAAAACTGAGTCACAGAGAATGTGTGTAAGTTGTCCATCTGCTAGTTAGTTGGGGAGCACTGAATCTAACCAACCAGTCCAAATGGGAATCATGAACACAATAAAGGCAAGTTACATTGATGAAGCAGGAAAGGAAAAACATTTTTTTCCTCTTAAAGCTATATTCAGCAAGAAGAAAGTCTTGGAACATCAAGAAACGGTTGCAAAATTGGGAGAAATAACAGAAATTGGCTAATTTGTCAGAGTATCCAAATTAGCAGTGAGAAGCCTGAGCCCTCAGAAAGCACAAGGAATTCTCTGGCCTGACCCTTCTCCGCTTTTAAAACCTGAGTCTCCTCTTAATCAAATACACAGATGATACCCACTCCATTTCTCTCACAGGATTCCAGCACACATGCTTTGGTTTGGTTTCAATATAAGCAGAAGGGAAGAAGAGGAAAGAACTGAGGATGACAGTATCACTATATACATAGTGTCTATTGTGTATTTAGAGTTTTCTATATGTTGCTACTTTTCATTCTTGTATCAATCTTTAGGACCAGTATTTGTCTGTCTCCGTCTGACTCTCTTTTCAATACAGGACTGGAGGTTCTGGTTAAGTACCTTGCAGAAAATCCTCATCCAGCCAGTATAAAGGCAGAGTTTTTAACTCAGGACTGTCTTGAATGCCCACATTTGCCTCATGTGCCTCTTATCCCAAGTTATAGAAGGAAAACACATTTAAGTCAATTCTTTGATACAACAAGAAACCCAATCAGAACAACCACCTCAAGAAACGCCATTTCACATTTCAACTAGAGCTGCCAATCAAGTTAGAAAACATTAAAATAAGGGAAGAATCTTTGACCATTAACTTAAAAAATGTGTTTTTATTCTCTATCAAATGTGCTTCTCTTGTCTTGTGCACAATATTTAAGTGGCCCTTTGAGAACACAAGCTTGGGTCCAGTACAAACAGGTTAAAATAGAAGAAGTAAACCAATACCTATGTGTCATCAAGTGGCAAAATTATGTTCACTATGCTGCTCTTCTGTGCTTTTTGAGCCACTGAGACTCTTTTCACAAACTTCATCCACAGAGAAGAGACAAACAGTTATCACTTGGCTCATTTCTTTATGTCAGAGGCAATCAACAGACAGCCTGTTATGAACATGGCTATTGCAAATTACTCAAATTATGTCCGGACTGTGGCAAACGTTTTCATGAACATTTATCTAATGAACTTGAAAATTCTTCTGAGGCTCTTCACCCTGTTATCCAACTCCATTCTTCAGGGACTCTGTCACTAGGCCTGGATTTAGAGATATTTCAGCCTCCATCATCTCCTGCCAATGGAGTTCAGGGATATTTGCCAAACTCCATTTCCATTCTGCCTTGTGTCAACCATGGGGAATCATTAGCTGCTGCACTCAGAGCACTTACTGGAGAACCATTTGATAAAGAGGACCCTCACTGGGTGGGAGAGCTAATGGATCTCCAAAGTGACAGAGCAAAGCACTGACACGGAGGGTCCTGTAATTTTATGTAGTATATCATTGGGAAATGGTTACACTATGCCCAGTCAATACTCTTAAAAATGGAAGCTTTGATTTCAAAACCTACTCAGGCAGAATGAGACAAAGTAAGGAAGAGCAACTCCTCTATAGGCCTCTCCCTCCTTTCAATCGCTTTCCCTGCTCCCCAAGTCCTGGGAGCATTCCACCCATATCACTGCCCAGTCCATCAGCCCATTTATGGAAGTACAGCCTCAGGCAATGGTTGCTATTGGACTGCTTCTTTCTTTTTTCTAGCAGTTCCATATTTCAAACGAGTCAAGCATCTTCAAGTGAATTGCTTGACAAATTTCCAAAATGATCGCTTCAGATCAAATTCAGCTAAAATGCTATCCTTCCCAAAGTTTTGAAAATCCATTTTTACAGCAAGGCTGGCGAAACATCTAATGAGCTTCAATTCAGGGGAGGCACATCCTTTTAGCTTGAATTTGGCCTCAAAACAAGTCTGGCCCAGTCAAATGCCTACCAATCTTTTCAGTCACAATGGCTCCCTCTTTCACTCTAGTGAAATAGATTACAGATAGCACCATTGCCCAAGTTCTTAAAATTTCTAGAAATGACATAAAAGTAAATATGTTAGAGAATATCCTGTTTTTATTCAGAATATTTTGATTCAACGCATTTCTAGTGACTTGCTTTCCTTCTCACCCAGCTTTATTTCTGTAGGATATATCTTTCTATTATTTAGTCCAATTTTTTTATGTTTCAAAACACACAAATTCAGCATGGAAAAGAATTAGTGTAAAAAGTGTAAATGAATTATTAATAAAAGAAGAAGCACACACATTCAAATAGACTTGGTAGTATTTAATCTGGAAGGGCTTAATTGGAAGTTCTCTTATCAGCCTAATGATAATGAACTATAATGACCTTGATTTAACAGAGACAGGGACACTATCTATCTTTCTTAATGAAAAGATGAGAAGCAAGGTCAAGTGTTTTAACCAGGTATTACATAAATGAAATACATGTGTAATGTACAGATCTTAGAAAATTCATAAGGTTTGAAGAAGAAAATAGTTGTAAAACCTATTAGTCTTTTTACTAAGCTCTTTTTTAGAATTGGATTGCTATTGTAGGTTCAACTTTAGAATATCCTGATTTTCATATATACAACATGATATAATGAACATTTTCAGGTCCTTAAAACATTATGAAAATTCTAGTTAGGCTGAATTCATCCAATGCATGGACGTGTTCTAATTTATATAGAATTATGAATTCAGGGTTTTTTCCTAATACAAATAAATCTGTGGTGAATATTCTTATAAATAAATCTATGTATACATTTCTGTACACTACATTTTTAGAAACAATGTAAATATTTTGAAACATACTGAAACATTACATACAGAAGAACCTTAACAAAATGTACTCCCTCAGGTAGTGAATGAAAATGTGCTTTTACTCTACTCTCAGCAAACTGTTTTTAAAAATCATTAAGTATATAACAGGGAAAAAATTTAATTTGCATTTCTTTGTGAGGCTGAGTATTTTTCATGTTTATTGGTTATTTGTATTCCTTTTTAAGGAAGGAATAAGTTCCCCCTGTTGCCCATTTTCCTACTGAGACTTAATTTTAGTGTTACACTACTTGATCTATATAACTCATTAGAATATTAATTCCTTGCCATATTTTATTATACAGTTAACTGATAATTTGTCTATCTTTTAATTTTATTTCTGATTTATGGGATTCAGACCAAAAAGCAATGTTCTGCCAGGTTGTTTATTTTTTCCTTCCATTCCTTTTTGTTCAAAAGATCCTTTCAATTGCTGACATAAATAAATATGTAATTTTATTTACTGTTTTCCTCAAGACTTTATTAATTACATCAACTCTTGAATTCATTAAAAACAACTTTTCATATAAAGAAGGAAAGTAAAAATCCAAATTTGATTTGTTTTACCTGATAGCCAACCAAATTTACTGAGCCATCAGCCTCTCATTTTCCCTCTGATTTATGGATCTCTCCTTACTCTACACTAAGATCCAGAACATACCTGGTTCTGTTTTTGCCAGTCCGTCAGCCAATGATCTAGGACTTCATAGTATATTTTAAATTCAGCAAGACCAAGTTTGCCTATTTATTTTTCTTTAAAATCCCCTCTGTCAAGTTATCTTTAGAATCTTGGTACTGTTCTTAAATTTTCATTAGCTTGCTCTATAATTTCTAAATACTAAAAATGGCTTTCTAAAGATACACTAAAGGGTAAGAAAATAACAAAGAGAAAAACATGAAACCTCCCTCATCTCAACATTCATGCTGCTAACATTTTTTTTAAGATTCTATTTATTTATTTATTTATTTGAGAGAGAGAGAATGAGAGAGAGAGAGAGCACATGAGAGGGGGAAGGGTCAGAGGGAGAAGCAGACTCCCTGCTGAGCAGGAAGCCTGATGCGGGACTCAATCCTGGGACTCCAGGATCATGACCTGAGCCGAAGGCAGTCGCTTAACCAACTGAGCCACCCAGGCACCCCGCTGTTAACATTTTTGAGCATACACTTTCAGGATCTCTATCAGAGATGATCTAGGTAGATTTGTGTCTATTCTTCTCCGGCAAGTAAACAGAAAAGTGTTAGAGCATGATCAATCATTCTCAAAATAGAAAAAAATTTTTGATTCATAGGATCACAATCATAGGATTTATCATAGGATTGGAATTTACTTTTAAAAAACGAAAAAGTATAATCTTGATTTCTCTTAGATCTGAATGTCACAAGTAAAGCATTTAGTGAGCTAGATTGACAGAGACCCCTACATATTGCTGGTCTAATATACTAAATTGTGTTTTTTATTTAACTTGAAACATGGCCCAGTTGGCAATTTATCACAAAGATACCCCTGATAGCATGCCAGTCTCGTGAAAATACTTTCCCTTGTTTTCCTTACTTCCTGACAACAAACTACTTCACTTACCCCAAGTGCATTACAAAGAACAGCACCATTTAATTCCTAAATTCATTTCTGGATGTATTTATTCAACATCTTTGTGATAGGAGGTGCTCAATAAACTGCCAAATGGAGAAGAATGAATGAAACATACTACTTAAATAGAGTGCTATACAAAATAGCACATTATTAATAAACTACATGGGAATTCTTAGAAGTGGCTGATGCAGGAACAAATGTAAGCTTTTTATTCACAGCAAAGCGCAGGAGATGAATAGTGGGCACACGCGATGTGTGATTTATTCATACACTCTAGTAGGAGATTTATAGGCATCTATTAACCTACTCAAGTTCCAATTCTATCTTAGGCTGTTTTTTTGTCATGATTAGCTATGTTGTGACTCGATGTTAAATAACAGGTTGTCTGTGCTGAAATATGCAAGAAATATGAAGACAGAAGGTCACAATTATATATATATATATATACATATATATATATTGTTCCAGCTAAATCATAGATGTATCTCTGCTTGTGTATGCAAAAAAATTAGACATGCATATATGCACAAAAGCAAAAGATATATTTTCCAGACCTGAGATCCATTATCATAGACTGGATTTGTCTCCCAAATAATTAATATGTTGAAGTCCTAACCTCCAGTAACTCAGAATGGGACTATATTTAGAGAAAGGGTCTTTACAGAGATAAGTTAAAATAGGGTCATTAGAGTGGATACTAATCCAGTATGACCGGTGTCTTTATAAGAAGAGGAAGTCTGAATACAGACACATACAGAGGGAAGAAAATGAGAAGACACAAGGGAGAAGGTGGCCATCTATAAGCCAAGGAGAGAGACCTGAAGGAAACAACTCTGCCAACACGTGGAGTACAGATTTCTAGCTCACAGAACTGTGATAAAATACATTCCTCTCATCTAAACCACTCAATCTGTGGAACTTTGTTACAGCAGCCCTAGCAAACTAATACACCATGAACTAATCCAGAATATAGTGAGGCTGTAGGTTGAAAAAGAGTAAGAATTATTTTTGTTATTTTCAACATTCCCAGTTTTCAAAAAGATTAATCATACCCACCTGGGTACTGTGGTGGGGCCTGATCTCATCCTTCCTTTGGGTAAAACATCATCCCAAAAGTCACTGCTTTAGGTGAGACTTCTAATTAATCGCTCCACCAATCAATTAGGAATTCAGACTTAGTTAACTGCATTGCCCACTTCCACATGGCGATCTCTTTAACGTACGGTTGAGTATCTATGAGAGCTTGGATATAATTCATGCTTTGAATGGGTAGATCACTCTTGGCTTTTGCCTTGAGGTCTTAAAGTCAGTTGTGTGCTTTCTACCTCTCTGTCTACACTGACCTAATAAATATAACACAAGAAGAGGGATGTGGGGAGAAGCATTCCCACCCCCCTTCATCCCCAACCCAATTTCACAGAAGACAGAAGTAGGGTGTAAATTTTGTAGGTGGGGTAAGTGTAATGTCACTCCCCAAATCACATGGAAGCCATGCTCTCAAGAGTGAGGAAAGGTCCCAGGTCTGTTTATCCTGACAGAAGACAGGGTAACTCTTACAGAGATCTGCCACCGTCACTCATCGGCTCCTTCAAACCTGCGCCACCCACTGGGACAACGCAACTTCCTCGTGGACTGAAGCTGGCCCTTAGAGCCAGGCAGGATTTGCCAACATGTTCCAAGCTCCTAACTACAAGGCGCATTTCTCTGTGCCGTCTTAATAAAACAACACAGAATGAAGTTTTATAATAGCAATATATAGAGGAAAAAATCATAATTTCCATGCTTCATGATTCAGAATAATTAATTTAGTAAGTGTGTCATATGAGAAGAGTAAATAAAGAGAAGGAAAGGGGTGTGGATATATATGATCACTGAAGCATATACAATTGCAAGAAAAAACAAATTACCAGGGGTAGTGCTGGAAATAAAAGCTCAGTGGGAAGTATTTTTTGGATGCTAATTTGATTCTTCTATGGAAGCTTAAAGCTGCAGTGCCTACAAGTGCACTATTTATCTCAACTTGTTTTTATTTTTAGCACTTCTATAACCTTAAGTCTCTAAAAACCAATTAAACACATCCTGATCTCTACTGGGAATTTTCCCTAAGTAGTTCTCTACCTAGACTATAACAGGACTATGATTTCATTTACAACATCTTGCTGGAGAGTGTTTCATCAAGAGAGGTGTTAAAAAAATAATGAAATTAATAAACGAGGGCAGAATCAAGATGAGCTCCAGTCTTCTCTGGACACAGTTACAGTCTGGGGTTTGGTTCACGATCAACACTGAGCCAACAGACCTTGGATAAGCGGTTTGCTTTGCCATGCCACATTCTGTAATTTTGCAAGAAGGTATTATTTCTGAGTACAGGCCAATGTGCCTAAGTCCTGAACCAAAAAATGCAGCCTTCTAAAGTGAGTAAATAATTATTTCTATTAAAATGGTAGATATAAAAGTAAACCCTTCTTTGCTTAGTCAGGTAAAATTCAGATCTTGTCTATTTTAATTCAGTTTTACCTTCTCAAATACTAAAGATACCCAGCCTTGCCCCTTCCCATCTTAAGACTCCTGATTCGGCCGTTCCAACAGCTGGACTAAATGCATCCCACGGAACACCGCAGAGCTCAAACACCGCCCCCGCCTCGCCCCACTGCCAGGCCTCTCTGAGGGCCTGCCCCCAGTACCGGCCACCAGTGGCTTACCGACAGTGTTTATGGGAGCCCGTCAGGGTTTCGATCACAAAGCACTCGCCATCATTGAGACAGTATGCGAGGTCCTTGTCTCGGCAGGGTTTGAAGTGCTCAGATCGCTCAGTGGAATAGGTCGTTGTATCTGTCAGGGGAAAACACACAGAGAACTGCTGTCAGCAGCACGTTCCGCCACCACCCGGCCCCATACCGGCCCGGGATCTGTGCGCTGAGGACTTCTCCTGGGCTCTGACCCTCCGTCTCCAAAGAGACAGCACAGACCCTCCACTGGACTGAAGAAATGCACCTGGATATGACCACACTTTATGACTGAACGTTGTGTGCCCCCCAAAATTCACATGTTGAAACCTAATCACAGTGAGATGTGGTATCAGCAGGTGCGTCTGTGGGAGGGGATTAGATCATGAATCGGATTAGTACCCTTATAAAAAGGGCCCCAGAAAGCTCCGTCGCCCATTGCAGTCATGTGAAGGTAGCGAGAAAATGGTGCTCCATGAGCCAGGAAATCCTTGCTGCTCCCCAGACACTGAATCTTCAGGCACCTTGATCTTGGACTTCCCAGCTTCTAAAACTGTGAGAAATAAATTTCTGTGGTTTATGAGCCACCCAATCTGTTATAGCAGCCCCGACTAAGACAAGCACTGTATTCAGTCGTCTTATTTCTCCACTAGATTTTAGCAATTGGAATCACTCTATAAGCCCCCTTAGGGGACACATTAACAGTAAAAGCTGAATGATTCTGCAGTCAAACACCTCAAATCCGCTTTTGTTAATTTCAGTTTTTAACAAACACATTGTATGAAAGATTGAAACAGGATCGCCTTCCCTTTATTGTTGCCAAATGTCATTAAACATCTGATCACTGCATATTGTGACTGTTCCGTGGAAACCAATGTCAGTTTCTATGAGTTTTTTGTTTGTTTTTTGTTTTTAGTTACAGCTCTAATCGGCTAATAGCTGAACAAATTATTCTTCCACTTTTTCCTTTTCTTATGTAATTAAAATGCAAATGTTCCAAATTCTGAAACAGAATCTGAAATGTGAAGAATGTTGCTGGTAAATACCTAACAGAACCAAATTATTGTCATTTTTAAGCATTATTTTAAACATTTGTTTTTAAAATCATAATTACTTACATTTTTTAAATTAAGCTGTATGTCTACATCCTTTTCCTAAATATGAAACTAGCCATAAGTATGTGCTATCTACTAGACACAGACTCTGTTATCACATGTAGACATTCTAGTTTCACAGTTTTAAGCAACTAAAGTATTAGCACCAATTCCACTGCCATATTGGAGAAAAAAATATATTTAAAAAGTCAAAGATGGGGCATCTGGGTGGCACAGTCATTTAAGTGTCCAACTGTTGATTTTGGCTCAGGTCATGATCTCAGGGGTTGTGAGATCGAGCCCAGAGTCCAGCTCTGTGCTCAGCGGGGAGTCTGCTTGAGATGCTCTCTCTCCTCTCCCTCTACCCTACCCACCCCCCGCTTGCTCATGCTCTTTCTCTCTCCCTCTCTCAAATAAACAAATCTTTAAAATATAAAATAAAAAGTCAAAGATGAATAAATGATTCTGCATTTAAGCTCTTTTAATTTCCTTTACTTAGATCTAGATTAAATAATAATGTTCAATAGCATGGGTTATTGTAACTAACCAGCTTAGTAACTGGAAGTCACAATGAGCCTCTTCCTGTTCATCATCCAAATTGTGGAGAAAGTGATTGCCCTAAAAGGAAATTCACTCATACCCTTCCCACACCTAAAAATCCTCAGCGGGTCCCATCCCCATAGGAAAAACTCCAAATTCCTCAGAGAAGGACTGAGACCACGTAGAATTTTGCCCTCTGGGGTCATCTTGTACCCTAAGACACACAACTCAATTTCCAATTATTTTTCTATTTCTTCAAACACAAGGAGCTGTCACACTGCTCCTTCTTCCTGGATCACCTTTTTCTTTGCTGGAAGACATCCAGAAATCCTTCAAAGCTTACATCATCCATCTTCCCATTGTGTCTCCCTAGCACCTTTGATCACTCACATCACTGCATTCAACATTCAACCTGCATGTAGCCATTTGTTCACACGTTTCTCTGTTTCTTTAGTCTGTATGTTTCTTAAGGTCAGAGGTGGAGCCTTGATTCACAATTGGTGTTCAGTAAAAAATGTCTTCAATAAATCTGGATCACTCTAACACTGCTAAGAGTTTAAATGCCATTGGTAAACGATATGATCATGAAAGACATCATTACAATCATATAAAAGTGAATGCGTATCTTACAACAAGTTAGATATAATTTCACATCAATCTTATCATTTTAGTATACCTACTTTAATATTGAGGAATATTGGAAAAACAAACACTGCTCTCAGAGTCACAGAAATCTTCACTCACATACTGCTCATATAATGTGGGCATTGAAAAAGCCCACTTCTAATATCTTCTTTTTTTGGTGGTACAACAGGAACTTATTTTTCCACTTTAAAATATCTGTCTGTTAATATTTTGGCACAAAATAAAGGCTCTGCAAAACAGAAACATTTTCTGTTTTCCAGGAGATCTCCTCTACAGAGATCTGTTATTCAAGACAGCTTGCAATAAATAGTTACACAGAATCAATCTCTCTTTCTATGGGAAATATTTAAAATTCAAGAGCTCTGAGCAAAATATTCAATACGAAACACCACACAGTTGATTGCTATGCTGACTGAAGTATATTAACTCATGATCAGTTAGTTAAGTTTTCCTTTAATTTCTTATTATCCATTTATTGATATTCACTGATCATTCCTCTAAGAACAGCTTTTCATTAACATAACCTACAGCATAAAAAGTGAGATCCTTATTTTATAATCAGTGGTTTTAACAAGCTGCAGACTCCAAGAGCAATACAATGGCAAAGCAATTACAATCAATTAGTTTCCATCTGACAAGTGCTGTCTCCAGTGGTTACCTCCCCATTCTACCAACTGCCTTCCCTATCATGTTATCATGTATCAGCACATTACAGAGGATCAGAGACCCAAGTAAATGCCTCTGCAAAAGTCCAAGGTGAGAGAGTACAGAGATGTCCGGCTTAACATGTACTCGGGTTTTCTATTTCCATAGCTTAGAGAATCCAAAACTTAATATAAATGCACATGCTTATCCCTTGCAATGACTTGACTGGATTCAAAGAAACACCACTGCTAAATATTTTTAATATTTTAATACAATAAACAGTAACAGAATGCTACGCTTGATCCTTCTATCAGTATACTGCAATCATCAGTAAATTTGAAACCTTAGAAATTACCTAAACATTTCACTATATAGTGTCCATATATCACTACTCACCTAAAACCACACAGGCATTGGGCAAGGTAAATAAAATTCACCACGGGGTAAAATTTTACACTTGTAGGGCATCATGCCAAATATGTCAATGGAAAGATAGAAAAATTTCTTAATGGAATCACTAGGCTGTTATACTCTAAGACCACCTACCTACTTTTGTAAAGTAGTAAATAAAGTAAATAAGTAAACTGTGCCTAGTCACTGTTAGGCTTTCTATCACTCATAACCAAACACAGCCCATCAAAGAGACAACAATAATTTTGGATGATACCCTCCAATATTTGCATATCTACTTATAAGGGCATGTATGTATATATTTGGTTAATTATCTTACATATAAAATATATTAAAAACATCTAAAATAGACATAAATGCAAATGAGATAACAGTAAAGTATGAGGTATACTTCTGTATTTTCTTTCTGTGCCCTAAGGTGACACAGTGTGCTTTAAAATATCCAGGTGAGTATTTTGTTCTAAAGAGGAAATAGGGGACATTTGGGAGAATGACATAATGCATGTGATCTAACTCCAAACTTCCATGACCCTAATAACCTTGGGACACCTTAACAATCAGGTATGGAACTCTCATCTGTAAACTTACCCAGCATTTTTGAAACCTGTTTATATATTTTAAACTGGTTCACTTTTACAATAGTCTAATACACTAAACTGGCTATAATATATGCTACTATTTTGTTATGTATTTAAAATTCAAAGGGCATCTTCTGTTTCTAGGAATGTAACTTGATAAATTTGTTATAGAGGTTTTGACTGTCTTCAAAAAAAATCACAAGGATGAACGTCCAGGCAAGTAAACTAGGAGAAGCCTACTATTCCCATGAATTCCCATTTGTTTTTCAAGGTTCACTCTTATTCCAGAGTAACTCCTTCTCAGACATCATTCACTCCCCTGCATCAGCCCAGGAATCTCCCATCTGACCAGGCCATGAGCTCCTGAGGGGCAGCGTATGTCTTCACATCTCTCTGATCCAAGATCTTATGGACGGCCTGACACAGAGGTGAACACAACAGGTGTTTATAGAAGAATGATCTTTTTATACACGAGCAATTTTCTAAATGTTCTATACTGAAGACTGTGCATGCTTTTCATAAAAGAAAAACCCCGTATGAATAAATGTTTAGAAGTTAGGACTCAAGAAGAGCTTCTGAAGCAATTTAGGTAAAGTGTATAGAAATTGATGAGAGGAGGGAAAAAAACAACTCCATAGACAGAGGGGACGGGAGGAGAGAAAAAATTAGGGATGGTATTCTCAAAGAGAGGACAAAGGAATGTTCAGCTTAAGATGAACAGAGATGGTGCTAAGGATGCGCCTTCCAGGCGCCATGATCAAAGTTCAAGGTCTCAGGCCAAGCAAGTGTAGTTGTTGGCAGGAGGAACTAGTACTCATTCACCTGAGACCGCAGGGGCTGTACAATTATCCAGACCATTCATTTGGCACTTGTTATATGTAGTTTATTTATTTTTTTAAAGATTTTATTTATTTATTCATGAGAGACAGAGAGAGAGAGAGAGAGAGAGAGAAGCAGAGGGAGAAGTAGGCTCCCAAGGAGCAGGGAGCCCGATGCAGGACTCGATCCCAGGACCCTGGCATCATGACCCGAGCCGAAGGCAGACGCTTAACTATCTGAGCCATCCAGGTGCCCCGTTATATGTAGTTTAATGTGTTTTCTTACATTTTTCTGAGTTTTGGTCTCTACCCCCAGGGAGGTCAGGGAGACTGCTCTGCTTTTAAATTTTGTATTCTTTCCACACCATGTAGCAAACTTAGTAAGCAATCAGTATAGTAATTAAATGTACAGCGGGAAGTAGTGGTGGTTAATTCATTAAAGGAAAAATGGGAAGAAAATGTAAGGCTGGGAAACAGAAATCCCTGCAGACTTTGCAATGGAAGTTAATTTTTTAATGAATTAAAACAATGACTGGTTTTCCCCCTTAAGTACTAAGTTGAACCTGAATATTACTCATTGAGGCTTTCTTTGTTGCCAGCACAACACTGCACACTGTGGGAACACAGATTTTGTTGCAAGACAAGAGCGCTAAATAGACTATTACAGATAATAATTGCAGTAGATCATCGAAATAAAGGGAGAGCTTAATTCAGGCTATAGTTCTCTCTGAAGGCTTCCCAAAGGGTTGGCACTGGGGCTGGGTCTTGAATGGGCATGATTTAATTGGCACAGGAAGAGGAATTCTAGATATGAAGAGCAAGAACACCTAAGGAAGGAAAATGATGACATGCAGCATAAACCCCAGATCCATTCCATGCACTCCCACTTGCAAATGTCAGGGTCATGGACCAGGTTTACCCTTCCCCCACTGAGTTCATGAGAATTCTCTAAGAAAAGTTAAGATGCAATCTAAAAGCTTTTAGGATTAGCAAAATACCTTTACAGGCTAGCACCCATTTAAATATGGTCATGAACTCCAGCAGACTCTTCCATGGGAGTGGTATAAATGAAACCTGCTGCCATACATTACAATTCCCAGTTGAATCCGCCATTTATCGGGCACCCAGTAAGGAGCACTGGCAGGAGACAGACTTATAAAATATTTAACAGTTAAGGAAAATTGCAAGAAGAATGCAGTAGTGTTTGAAAGGGAAACAAACCACTCCTCAACTGGCAAGAGGCAAACGGAGCTTTCTTCCTGCTGCCAGAGACCAGACATTGTTCACTTTGCTGGCATGGAAGAAATGGGGAACGTGGGGCAAGGAATCTATAAGTTCAATTGAGTCATGGGGCTGCCGCGAGAACTAACAGTTCCTGATGTATCCCAGAGCCATCCACTCCCATAGAACTGTAGAAAGGACTCTTGCTAAATTTGCATGACATACCTGCCAACTTACAGTTTGAAATCTTGTTTCTAAAGACTGCACCAGTTTAAATAAGCTTGCACGAGATGTAGCTTGTTCGATAGAAATGCATTTATTTGGAAATTGCAGAGTTTATCCTTCAGCTGAATCTATTTCTTCCTACCTGCATGCATGCACGTGCCCAGACAAACTGCTTTCAGTGATAACAGTTATAATGGCAGCTACTGTCACTGGAGCTCTTGTCTTGTCACAAGCCCCTGGGCTTCTGCTAGGTACTATGCTGTACACGCTCCTAGACACCATCTCCTCTCCCCATGTGGCTCTGCTGAAATGGTCCAGTCTGTGTCACTAGGCATCTCTAAATCCAATAGATATTTGCATATTTTTTTCTCATCTTGTTTGAACTCTCAGAAGCACCTACACTCAAGCCACTCCCACCTCTGTGAAAAACCTTTCATTGGCTCCTATGTTATCACCTAAGGTTGATTTTCCTCCTGTTTTTTAGTCTTTGCCACCTGTCTCATGTAACTTTTACTTAAAAGCCAGATGGCTTAAGAACTAGTCTTCAAATAATTCCTAACGTACACTCCGCACTGTGCTAACTATTTCCCATCAGCTATGTTTTGGCTTTAAATAACACTATGAATTTATGGTATTATTTACTTCCCTTATTTTGCAAATGGAGAAATTGAGTCCTAGAGAGTTATATCATTGACCCAAGATCACAGGGTTCTTAGCTGGTAGCTTCTGGACTCAAACCAATGCAGCCTGACTTTTCCACTGTACTCCTTCCCACAGACCACTTTTTGTTTGTTTGTTTGTTTTTCCCCCACTTTCACTTATCCCCCAGGTGAATGCTATCCCAGGTGTGGTCCTCAGACCAGCAGCATCAGCATTATCTGTAAAGTTCAAGAGCCCCATCCTAAACGTACTGCATCAGAAACCAGAAGTAAGTGGTGGGATGCTCAGTTAACAAGCTCTCCAGGTAATTCTCTGAGAACCAGCTGCTTTGGGTGATCCTGTTGCCAACATGCCAATAACTCTCAAAGCTATACCTCCAGCCCACTGGTGTTTCTGAACTCAATCTGCCTACCTTTCCCTTCCTGATGCATATCTCAAAGGTACCTAAAAATAAACTTGTAGAAAACCCAAGTCTTGCTCTTCTTCCACAAACCTACTCTTCCTCCACAAACTGATTCCCAGACTTAACTAACCACAACATTGATCCCATTGACTCTGCTCTAGCTATGGACAGATTTATTCTGATTAGTCCTGTAATTTCCACACTACTTATTAAACACTTTGAATATCACCTCTGTGCATACCTGACAGGCAAGAGATTTGAATCTGGGAGAAAGTCCTTGAGTAAACAAACATATAAATGTTTATTAAAGATATATGACTATTTATTTTACACTTGAAACCCATGAGCATAAAAAAAATACCCTGATCTTTAGCAGTCAGCCTTGGGCCCATTCCCATGATCACAGACATTTTTTTTTTAAAGATGTATTTACTTATTTGAGAGAGAGAGAAAAAGACTGAGAGTGCACGAGCATTGGGGGGAAGGAACAGAGGGAGAAGAAAATCTTGAGCAGACTCTGTGCTGAGCATGGAGCCCAATATGGGGCTCTACCCCACAACCCTGAGATCATGACCTGAACAGAAACCAGAAATCGAACATTTAACCAACTAGGCCACCCAGGCACCCCAAACATAGATTTTTTTTAATCATTTTGCTCTAAACACATTATTACAGATATGGAGCTACAAGGTGGTGCTTACCTTATCATGCTGAAGGTATGTGTGTGCTGGTGATGTTGGCATCATCGTACTGTTAGGACCATTATAATACTCAGAAAGCATGCCATTAAGCATCTACTACATGTCAGGCCTTGAGATAAATTCTAGGAATAGAGAGTTGGCCTTGCCAGGTCCCTAGGAACTCAAAGTCTAATTTGGGAAAAGGGTGGGGAGCAGACATACAAAGAGTTACATTGCAGTTCTGAGTGATGATCATAGCACTAGAGGCAGGAATGAAGACTTAACAGAAATTCCAAATACCGACAGCTACTTCTAACCCGAGGATTTGGGAAGACTTCAGTAGGAGCTCACATTTCACTTAGGCCTTAAACAATTAGAATTGTTTTGCTGTGCAAGCAACTGCTGGTGTGGATACGTCAAAGGCACAGCATATATAAAGTCACAGAGCCTTAAGGGGACTGATTTTGTCCAGTGTTATTGAAACCCAAGGAATGTGAGAGGGAGACAGGAAAGTGAATCCCGGGGAGCCTTCTATGTTTGGCATGTACACGTGGGGGGAAAATGAGGAAGTGTTTTGTAATTTTGTATAATGAGAACACAATGGGAGTTTTAGGTGGCTCAAGTGCGCTATCAAGGTGAGTGTGTCACCTGCGGACTTGCAGAAGCCTCTCGGTAGAGCTCAGGGAGACTGGATGGGGGACTGTTGTAAGGGGCTTTCACCCACTATATGTCATGTAAAGGTGCATCTGGGAAATAAAGAGTCGCAGAGAATGGAACATTGTCCCCAGCATGGACAGCAGTCCCATTTTGAAAGGCATTCTTGCATGGGAAATCAAATCCCAATAGAAAGTTGCTTAGGAATGTGGGTGGAAAGGAGAGCTGAGTGATTCAGGTCTAAAATGGCATCTGATTAAAATTCCCTGATGCACCTGACTCAGAAGATAGGCAGAGACCTGAATGAAGTCTGTTAGCTGAGGTCTCTATGCTGGAGAAGCTTGAAAGGCCTCACCCAAATAATCTCAGCACTCATCTTTCTTTCGGAAATCAAGATTGGCCAGTCACCTACAAAGGGTCATATTCTTTCCTTGGCTGATGGTATTGGAATTTCTTATGCAGTTGTAATGCCATTTGTAATTTCCAATGCTGCTGCTCATGTGAAAGTAAGGGAATGTCTGAAAAAGTGGGAAATGATCCCTCTGGCAGCCAGACTGTGATGTTTCCAAATAAGCACATGATTTTCCACCAGATACTCTGCGACTTTATTTAACCAGACAGAAGACAAGGTCACTTTGCAAAAAACATCTAGTTATATGCCCCTCTTTTGACCAATGTTAAGTGACTGCTCTCCTATTGACCTCTTGCATCCTGGATTTTTAAGCTACTCGTTTGTAGTAATGTACTCCTGCTTTCCTGAGCCTCTGGGGTCGTCAACTCATAGTTCAAATTACCTGGCAAGACTGCTTGATTAGTAGGAGAAATGAAGTTTCTATGGGGATTTAAAAAAGTCTCGTCTCTAATAGGTAGAAATCCTTAATTCAGGGTTGGTGTGAGGGTACCGTCCTAGTCCATACGGACTGCCATAACAGAACACCATAGACCAGATGGGTTATAAACAACAGCCATCTGTTCCTGACAATTCTAGAGTCTGGGAAGTCCAAGATCAAGATGCCAGCAAGTTTGATGTCTGGTGAGGGCTTCCTGGTTCATCGACAGCTGCCTTCTTGCTGTGTCCTCACATGGGGAAGCGGGGTGAAGGAGCTCTCTGGGCTCTCTCTTATAAGAGTGCTAGCTCCATTTAGGAGACCTCTGCCCTCATGATCTAATCACCCCCAAAAGGCCCCACCCCCTAATACTGTTATTGGGTGTTACTGTTCAACATATGAATTTGAGGGGACACAACCATTCAGCCTATAGCATATTTTCATTCAATAAATATTTATTGAATAACTCTCGGGCAGCTGGTGATGGGCTATTTACTGGGAACATGCCACACCACACACACACACACACACACACACACACACCAAATAAAGAAAAAAACATATTCCTATCTTCCAGAAACCTAAGGTCTATGAGACAAACAGATGAAAATAATAATGAAGGTTATTATTTCTCATGGTGAATCTGAGAACTGTCCCTAGGGTGAGACTCATTTTTGTTAGCTGATAAATCAGCTCAAAGGCTGAGTTTCCCAGACCTGAGTGTCATCTGTGGTTCAAGGCTCTCAGTAGTCAACAAAATGTCTCTGCTTGAAAGAATGAAAGACAAAGAGAGCACATCTAGGGGACTACGATCTTGTCCTGGGTGGGGGACACACCCATGAGAAGAGCCCTGCACTTGGCAAAAGGACCTGAAGGATTCCGTAGAGAAGACAAATATCGAGCAGGAATGCAGCTTTGGCAGAATGTTTCATTGTCTCATAACATGTGCTCTGGGTGAAATCTAGAGATCACTGTGAGAGTGTGGGGTGCAGGGTGCTCCCCTATAGAGAGGAGCTGTGCAGAGGCCTCAGGGGACATGCACATGGACCAGTTGAACAACTGTGCCCTACGCCCTGACAACGGGGGACAGGTACTGTGTATGAGATGAGGACGGCGACTGACAAGGGCTTGGCAATGTTTCGTTCTTCATCATAAAAGCCAGGAAAAGCCACTGAATGATCTTCCAGAAGGAAATGACCAATCATTATGTATTTTTGCACAACTGTGTAAACTGATTATAATGTGGATAATTCATCTTAGGGTAGCAATCATACATGTAGGCAAGCCTATACGAAATATTCCAGGTGAGATAAGAGGGGAAGAAGTGGTGGATGCAAGAGAGATTTATGAAGTAGAATTGCCAGTATTTGGTCATTCACATGGAAGGTGGAGTAGGGTGGCTACGAGGCTGATCTTAATTCTCCAGTTTCTGGATTAATACTGAGGAAGTTTGGGAACCTGGTGCAGGGTATCTTGGATGTCATGGAGAGGCTTCATTCAGGGGGATTTGAGCAGTGGTCATCTACCAACTAGAATAAAACAACTGCAATATTTTAATAGTTAATACAATTAATGAAGCACACTGCTGTCTATCGGACCTTCTCATGGTCTAAATCTGTCTTTAGCTGTCTTAGTTGTAACAACTGAAACTAGACAATCTTAGGATAAACAGACACCTTAGAAGTCAAAATGTGGTAATAATGCTTGAATAAACCTATTATTCAGATTTAAATATTATCTTCATTTTGCAGAAGACAAGCTGAAACACAGAACGACCAAGTCATCTTCTTAGGATTTCACAGCTATAAAATGGAAAGGCGGGAATTATACCCAGAGAGGCCCAACTCCATAATGCACATTCTTCAGCATTCTACAGTTCTACCTGCTCTGAGTGTTGGACTCTTTTAAGGTGTGTGTATTCAAGCCTCTTCTTGCCAAATTCCATTAGTCACTCTATTATGAGTAAATGGCAGAGCAATCAGAAAGTGAGGTTTTCCAGTAACCCATTCATGTTCTCACCCATCCGCCCCGCAGCTGTCGATCTGAGCACGCAATGAAACACTGAGTAAGGTAGGTACTGGGAGAAGGTAGGTGGGTAAAAAACTAAAACAAAGACAGTGCTCGACACTGGGAATTTCTATTACTGTTCCTTTCAAATTTCCCTTTCATGCTATTATGGCTTTGAAATAATGTCTAAACATTGACACGGTTCTCCAAATTTCTTCATAAAAATGAACATCATTTACTTCACTTACTTAAAATCTTACTTTTTCCCCTTAATATCTTTGACTCTTATTTTCTTGTTCAGAGATTCAAGCACTTCCTTCTCTATCTATATGGGTCATGAGAAAGGCATGGGCATGGAAGCTATATGGGCACTGTGGGCCTGGGTCTGAACCCCTGCTTATGCATTTGCTCCCTCTGTCCAATGTCTGCAGAGAGTTCAAAGAGACAGCAACTCTGTCATATCTCCACGGTCATATCTATGTAAGAAGGACTTGGAGAGTGCACTGAGGTGGGAACTAGACCCCCCTTAATGCTGCTTTTGCTCAGAAAATGTGTTTCTACTGCTATTGTGTGCTTAATTGGGATCCTTTGAGAGACTGAGTTTATAACCACCCTTCTACTCTGTTTCTATGAGTTTGGTTTTTTTCATATTCCATAGTTAGGTGAGATCATAGAGTACCTGTCTTTCTGTCTGACTTATTTTGCCTAGCATAATGCCTTCAATCCGGACCCCAACTTCGGCCACCACCGCTCATCATTCCTGGGTATTTTGTCTACAATTCTAGGTGTGAAGAAAAGTCAATTAAGAGAAATTTCCCAAAGAAAATGTCAGAGACTTGAAGGAGTTCTTATTGCTGGCTGATTGCAAAAATTATGAAGACTGTATTAAAGGTCTAGAAAAGACTAACATATGGTTCTTCAATTACAGGGATCATGTCTTCAAGCTGTCTTATATCTGAGCCCCCACCTTAGCTAGCACATTGCTAGATACACAAGAGAAGATAAATGTTCAATGAGGTGGGACAGATATAAATTCCTAGAAAGCATGGCAATGGGAAGCTTGCCCAAGGAGGAAAGGAAATGCAAACATGTGACCAAAGCATCAGGACTGAGAAGATATGAAGGGATAGTAGAAACACACTAAAAGTCAAAAGAGTCCCTGGAAACATAAGACACTTAAACTTCAACATATCCACACTTTAATAAAAGGGGGGGTAGAGAAAAGACCCAAAAAAGCACTGACTAAATATACAGGCAATCAACAATGCAGTGTTAACCCCTAAAATGTCACATCTGTTCAGAACAGACAAACGATAAAATTCATTGGGTGACTAGGCCATTTATCATTTTAACAACTTCGAGTTCTTAGGAATAGCAATCATGATATAAAACAATTACATTTTCCCCACATCTCCTACACATCATTCATTTCACTGACTTACAAATTCCCATCCTCTGACACCCTGTTCTTCCTCTTAGTAACACTGTGGGGCACATTCCAAGCACAAGGGGGAAAGCCTTGTTTCTTTGTCCCACATTGGAACTCAGTGCTCTTGCCTCTGTATGTGGGATCAAGTCCAAGTAGGCGTAATACCCGACCTAATGCTCTGTAATGTATGTCTGCAAATTGGGATTTGCATTCCAACTTTGCTATTTATTGGCATTTTGAACATGAGTAAACTGAATACATGAAAACCTATAATTCATGGGGTTTCCTGAAACCGAAATGAGAAAATACAATATTGTTCCAGAATGGATCTTGTCAAGAGCTGGGCGCCAAGCATTTTTTTCTCTTCTTTCCCTTTTACTAAGTAAGTCAACATGTATTTATTAAGCATCCAATTCAGCAGTGTCTCTGTATAATGCCAGTTAAAATCATTTATTAATTTAACAATCTATCATTGAACATTGACTCTAAGACTCTTAAGTACTGTACTAGTACCAGGGGTAGAACTGAGGAACTCAGCACCGAGATCATAAGGCATGTGGCTGTTTCCCAGGAACTACCAGTATGGGTGACTGTCCAGGTGCCCAGTTCATTCTGCTAAGTGCCGCGCAAGGAAGGAGGGTGGCAAATGTACCCATAACACCCAGAGTTTGTGGTTTTCTTAGCACTTGTTTGGAGACTGGATAGGGCTACAGAATTTCAAATATAAGGATGTTCCTCTCCGGGCAGTTTGTGGGTTTCCCATTTGCTACTAAAGAGACTAGATTAGTAAAGGGTGAAATGCCTCCACCAATTACCAGAAACATGATGATGTCACAAGTGTACAGCCTACAGGGGCACCTGGGTGGCTCAGTGGTTTAAGCAACTGCCTTCAGCTCAGGTCATGATCCCAGGGTCCTGGGATCGAGTCCCGTATCAGGCTCCTTGCTCAGCAGGGAGCCTGCTTCTCCCTCTTCCTGCCGCTCCCCTTACTTGTGCGCTCTCTCTCTCTTTCTCCCTGACAAATATAAAATAAAATAAAATAAAATAAAATAAAATAAAATAAAGACCCAAGTGTACAGCCTGCAACTCGATTATCCCTTTGATCTCAGGACAATAATTGAGACCTTTCTGCATTATTCTTCAAAAGGTTTTGTTTATGTTTTTGTCTTTTGCCAGGGAAGAGAGGGACTCATGTTTCATTAAGTCATCACTGTCTTACTAATCTGTGGAAATGTAGACAAGAGATGGATGGTTAGAATATACATGGCACCAAGGAAAGATCTATTGATCTTGTCTGACTCTTGGCTCAACCACATCCGCCTGCTTTTCAGCAAGTCCTTAATTTTTATAAATTTTATCTATAAAATGTGATTATAATATTATTCATTATTCATTTTCAAAACAGCTGAAAGGGCCCAATCTATTATTGATTTCTAGTAAATACTCATTTTATGTCTTTTTTTCTTTAAAACTTTCCATTTGAGGGGCACCTGGGTGGCTCAGTTGGTTAAGCATCTGCCTTCAGCTCAGGTCATGATCCCAGGGTCCTGGGATCGAGTCCCACATCGGGCTCCTTGCTCGGCAGGGAGCCTGCTTCTCCCTCTCCCACTCCCCTTGCTTGTGTTCCCTAACTGGCTGTCTCTCTCTCTGTCAAATAAATAAAATCTTAAAAAAAAAAAAAAAGTTTTCCATTTGGTTAGAAACTTCTCCAAAGGGGGGAAAAATATATATATATATATATATATAAACAAACACATATATATCAAACACATCAAAGAATGTTCAACAGAATTAGTCATGGAAATAAAAATCAAAACCGTAAGGAAATACCACCTCATCCCCACCAGAATGGACAATAATGACTGTTGGCAAAGAGAATGTGGAGAAGCTGGAAACCTCATACCCTGCTGGTAAGAAAGAAAAATGGTGCAGATGCTTTGGAAAACAGTTTGGCAATTTCTCTGTTAAACAGAGGTACCATATGAACAAACAAGTCCACTCTTAGAAAACAAATTTTCACATAAAATAAATATTCATACTTGTATATGAATGTTCATACAAGCATTATTTGTAGTCAAAAAATGGAAGCATCAAGTGATGTATGGGTAAAAATGTGTGGTATATCCAGACAATGGGATATTAATTGCCAATAAAAGTAGCAAAGCATTGATATATGCTGCAGCATGGACAGAACTTGAAGGTGTGATGTTTAGTGGAAGAAGCTAGACATAAGGGTATATCCTATGATTCCATTCATATGAAATGTCTAGAATAGGCAAATCCATGGAGACACGATGTAAACCAGTGGTTGCAGAGTGTGGGAGGAGAGAAAAGTTTCCCTGTCTTTTAATCTTGCTTTTTTCACATTCCCTCTTTTGCATTTCCAGTTTATTAGTAGGTAAAAGGGGACATATATGGTTCCTATTTTAGATTCTGCAAAAAATAATCACTGTCAACTTCATGCTATGCCTTTGAACGAAAGGGAACACACACTGCAAGCCATTAGAGAACAAAGAAGGAAAACCCATCGTGTACTTCCCCAAAGCTCCTTGCGTTATTGACAAAACTTTACTCCCAGACCTCTGTTTCAGAACAAATATTGTTTTGAGAAAATTGGTCCATTCTCTGTGCCTGTTGGAAAGCAATTAAAGCTGAAATCAAATAACTATAATCATCTGTTTATTTCCGACCCTTATCTCTCCATTTGCAGAAAGAGCTGCTATGTATTAAAGTGTTTGTGGATCATTCAGTAATTTAGGTACTAGGGAAAAATGGTGGTTTTTGAAAGCAGTGCTGAGACAATTTGGGATTTTTAACAGAAATTCCAAATGAGGCACAGATAAGAGGCTAGCAACCCTCTAAATTTTGCTTCTCTAATGGTGGATCATAAGATTCTCCCTCCCCCTCTGCATTGGCTTGTTTCCCAATCAGCACTACAAAGTAGAAACATAATCACCCTCTTTAACACCTTAAGATTTGGCTAAGGGGGAATATTCTGTGTCCTTCCCACACTGGGACTCCATGTCTTCTCTTCTTTCTGGTATGACATTTTCTTGTATACACCAAGTAACAACATCCACTTTCATCCCTCCTAGCTGATGAGCCTTAATGAAGAATTAGATTTAATTCATATAGAACAGGGGTTAGGAAACTGGCCTTATCCTTAGGCCAGGCTCCCTCATCACAGGTAGGTGCCGTGATTTTAGGCATCACATCTGGACATAATGTTACATACAATTGCCCACTTTTTTTTTTAAAGAGAGAGAGAGTGCATGTGTGTGAGCAGGAGGGAGAAAGAGAGGATAATCTCAAGCGGGCTCCACACCCAGCACAGAGCCCAACATGGGGCTAGATCTCACAACAGTGAGATCATGATCTGAGCCAAAACCAAGAGTCAGACACTTAACCGACTGAGGCACCCAGGTGCCCCCACCTGCCCACTCTTAACCAGTCTCCAGCATGGGGCCTGGCATTCCTCTGAGTGGCTTAGGAAAGCACCTGGCCATGTGGAGAGCAGACTGATTTTCAGAACAAAATTGGAATTCAGTTATAAGGGGAGGTCATGGATGATAAAATGTGAGCAGGTAGCCAACAATATCGGTAAGTTTTCATGAGGATTCAACAAACTAATGCAACTAAACCACATAGTTTATACGTTCAATAAATGTTGGTTTTTCCTTAGAACTGTGATATTATCCTTTTGCTGGATTTGCTGGCAGTGTCCTTTCAAAATGTGTAATATAAAGTAAGCTTGAATTAATGCATATTATTCCTTTAGATGACTGAACAATTTCCAGGATCTAGTGAGACTGGATGGATGTCATCACTCAAACACAGACTCCTCTGTATCTCCCTTGCAGCACACTCATGTTATTGGTGTCCATCTCATAAACACTTAAACATCCCCGAGGTCATTCGGTGTAATTAACTGAAAAGTAAACTCAAGCAAGGTAAATGAATGTGCTATTTTCTTAACAAAATCACTCACTGAATGCCCATAATTAATAAAAAGAAGCTCAAAATTAAGAATCAATGCAGGGTATAAACATGAACCAGGAAGGCCTACCTATAGATATTATGGGCAGGTGCTGGGAAGACCCCAGAAACTCAAATTGTTAAGTTATGAAATATTTATTTAAACCTCTCCTACCAATAAAATAAGCACACAAATCCCCCAAACCTTAGCTCTGGATACAGGAATCACACACAGTGCAAGAGAAAACATCCCTGGAGAATGTTGTTAACTGCAGACTTTGGAAATCTCCTCCCCCTCCCCACCCACTGGTCCTGCACTGAGAGATGTTCTAGAAAAATGCCTCCATGTTGCAAGAGTCTCCCATTAAGCTCTGCCTTTTGAAACCCCATCCATTTTCCCCCACACAACACAGAATCAGTTAGTTCAGTTGCGCACTTTTCCCCAATCCTCTCACCTGGCATTAACTTTGGCCTCTTCCCTGCATCCTCAGCATTCTGCTGCTATCTTTATTATAACATGCATCACTCTGTCTTGAGTGCCAGCTATTTTTATGGGTCTTTGTTATTCTGCCTCCCAATGGGAAGATCGTGAGCTCCCTGAGAGCAGGGGCCAGGATTCACTCATCTTTTCTCTCCCATTGCTGCAGACCACCTACCTTAATATAGAAGCAAAGGCAGGAATACATCCTGATCCAAAAACACATCCGAGTACGTTCTTTCCATCATACTTTACTGTAAAACTGAAAGCTTCTTTGTAAACAGACTATGTCCCTTATGCAAGTAGGATTTTGAAAAATGAAAAATTATGTTAAAGAACCTGGTTGTTGATCCTTTCTGTGTGATTGCCTATATAAGAAGAAAAACATTCTTTTTTTGTTGTTAGGGTGAGGATCTTGTACCAAATATAAATGCCTATGTTTGCCTCATTCTGTTTCTTGTGAAGACATACATAGCCTTCTAATTTAAAAACTGCCTGAGGAGACTGGATTTTGGCAGTTAGTGTTAGATCAAAAAAGTCAGTTTTTTCTCTCTATATATGGCCTTCCCAAGCATTCAAGATTAAAATATCACAAATCGATTACATTAGAGCCATCACAGATAAGAAAAGGGACTGTGCTTGTGATATTGATCTCATGCCAGTTCAGAGATAAGGCAATGTGAAATCTGCCTTTTTTGGCTTATGCATGAAAAGAAAAATTCCAAAAAGCCTAGATTTGATTCCAAATATAACACGGGACTGCCTTGTAAGGTGGTAGATCCCCCATCATTGCAGGTATGCAAGCACAGGATGGGCTGGCCACTCATCATGGGGATTTTTAGGGATTTCTTCCATAGGGCAGAGAATTGGACTCAAGAGACAGTAAGGTCCCTTCCAGACGTCTGTCTGTGAGAGATCCTTTAAGATTTAAGGTGAGAGGAAGCCACGGATTGGCAGAAGAGAAAACAGTTGGCTCTCCAGTCCCCTGGCTCCCCGTGGCATCGGCATCCCATAGACAGGTGGCAGTGTCACGATGCTACACAAATGCAAGGCATAGGCTTCCAGGCTCAAACACAGCATGTACCAAACACACTGACACAGTGTCTTAGTCAAAAATTAGAGCTGTGAAAGCTGATTAATTTTGCATCCAACTGAAATTCTATTTCACAGCGAAGCAGTTCCCCAGCTGTGAAAGGATGAGCAGTACGGCTCCAAAGAAATCAATGATCTCTCTCTAGTACTTAAAGCATCCTTATGATTCCCTTTGGGTGAAAGACAACTTTATAGGAACATTGTTCTGATAAATCAAACCTCAAGCATTCCTACTGGGAGGTAAACAACTACCCGGGAAACTCACGCACTACTCTGCCTTAAGTACTTGAAGGGCTCTCTGCCAGAAGGGCAGCGTGGAGGGAAGAGGCCCAGGCCTCTCTCGGTTCTTGCTCATGCACCCTCCGTGTGTCCAGCTTGCTGCCTTCTGCCCCGCAGTCAGTCAGGACTGCATGGAGATCAGACTGTCCAAATGCTTTAGGGATTCTCGTGGTACAGAGCAGCAACATGCACACATTCCAGCTCCAATCATGGGGAACATTTATTTTTAGCCACCTCCACAAATAGGTTGAATGGTCTAAGCAGCTTTTTTTTCCAAAAAGTTTTTAAGGAAAAATTATGCCAGGTAGAGCCATAAAATATAAGAAAAGGAAGGAAAAAATGAAAACAAAAAACAAAACTAGGTCTTGGGTGGGGAATGATGAGGTTAAAACATTTTCCTTCTTTCTGATGTCTCTAACCCTTTGGATATGGTAAGGCGAATGCGGATCTTGGAGGGAGGAACTGAGGAGGCACATTTCACAGCCTAGTTGACCATGGAAGCCTTTGTTCCTGGGTCTCCTGGAAATTTCAGTTCCACAGTGGCACAGTTTAGAAAATGCTGAGTTACAATAAAACCCATGGCTCCCCCGCATCGGGGAATGTTAATTGTGTGGTCTAGAAGGTATCAGAGAACCAAAGTCTTTTACACAATTCAGAAGCAGGTGAAAATAGCATTCAGCCTGGTTCCTTTTTTCATGAAAAGCTAGGGGGGGCATGAGTGCCAGGCCAAGAGGAAGAAGAGAAAGAGGTCCATGGGAAAGGAGGAGGCGCTGGAGACCAAAACAAGAAGAGACTGACCAAGCCCAGCAGGTATTCCTGGGCCCAGTCAGTGGCAGGAGAGGTTTTGCCATGTCTGCCCAGGAGCAGAGCCAAATCCCTAGGACAGCAATGGACAGAAATGGGCCCAGTTTTAGTGCTATAAGAATACAGTTGATTAAGATTCTATTGTACAAGTCTAATTACTGCAGATAATGAGATTACTGTGCTGTAAATACAAAAGCCAGGAAACCACAGAGACAAGCTTGGGATGTTGTCCACTAGAATACACAGACTGAACCCATGCAGGGCCAGAGCCAGGATGTTAAATGAAGGAGAGGGCAACAGATTCATCCCCTCAAGCACATTGGCGGAAGGTTGTCAACAATACCATTTTAAGAGAAATATACATTATGTCAAGAATCCCAATTATACGATGGTCCTTCAGATGGTATATATTTACACTGACTTAGGAGACCAGATGGATAAACATCCAACCGCAGTCAAGGATCTGGTGCCAGTGACAGGACAACAGATTAGAAAAGCCTTATTTATCAAAAAGCTTCAACATACTTTCAATTTTTGCCCTCTACACGGAATCTGCCTAAAGAAAACTATTCTAGATATAGAAAGAGTGTCTTGTCCAAAAGTGTGTATTGCTGTATTATCTATATAAATGGGAATGTTGAGGCCACACACATTTCCAATAATAGAATGGTTATATAAATTACACTAGAGTCACAGAGTGGGATTTTCTTCAGTTATTAAGAAGTGACATTAAAAAAAACCTAGTTATAATATAATGCTAAACCAATAAAAAATAAAAATATAAACATTTTATATAATCGTGACCATGAAAAAAATTAAGGTCAGTATGGCAAAGATGACTGAAAAATCAAACAGTAACAACAGTTCCAGTAGGAGTTGTAGAGCTAAACATGACTGTACATGACCCTTTTCTTTCATTTCTTTTTCAGAATTTTCAAGTTCTTCCTTTCAAATACCACTTTCTCTTATGAAGCAAAATATAAAACAGGTTAGACCAGGAAAGGACCATCTTTAAAGGATGGGCTTGCCTATTAAGGTGTTCCTCACCGTCAATAAATATTTAGGAAACAATCCCACACGTGGAAAATAATCATAGCCAAATATTCTTCCAGCTATAAAAAATACCAACAGGAAAGGGGGAGAAAGAGAATGAATGCACACTGAGGAATCCATACCTTAGGTATACTCCAGAGGCTAGGTGTAGTTCAGGCTAAATGCCTGTGGCTGAGCCATGGGCCAGAGTTGTAGATGCCCAGGTCACACAGGGCCAGAAGCCAAGAACACAGGTCTCCAGCTTCCTGTAATGGGTAGCCCACAGTGAGGCTTCCATGGCCAGCAATTGAGGCTTCCAGAAGTCTGTTTTATCTAATGACATGTAAGGAAAGATTTGGAAAGGGATCTAAGTGGCATTGCCAATGTGAATGCACAGTAGACATTTGGTATGGGAGCCAGAGTGTCATGTAACTGAGGGGTGACTATGAAGGAATAAAACAGAGTCTCTTAATATGGTGATTAACATAACAATAAAAAATTAAAAAAAAACAGAGTCTCTTATGTGGTCAATCAATTTAGTCTCATTCTTTAGAGTCACTCTTGATTTGACAAAAGATCTAAAAATGGCTTTGTCTTTGCTCTTGAAATAGATGGTATCAATTCTCTAACTCCTGTTCAGGGTGTCTTCTCTTCAATCTGTCCCAAGTTAATAATGTGCCCCTAAAATATAATATCAGGTCATTCTTTAAAAAAAAAATCTAAACAAATCACTTACTTTTATTATAGATGATGGGACAAAAGAAAGAAAAAAAATTACAATAGAAATGCTAATCAATGATACTCCCAGCAAAGGTGACACTTTTTATAAGAGAGCATGATGGCTATCGAATTAACATAAATTCTTCTCTTAGAGGAATAATTCCATTAAAAAAAAAAAAACCTTGCTTTTCAGTAGAATGCAGCTCCTCAATAAAGTAGCACCCTGACACCAGCCAAGGAGAAAAGAAGCCACTCTAAAAATACCTCAGTAAAAATGGAAAGAGCTGACATTTCCTTCCACGCTCCTGAAACAGCCGTCTCTGGGACTGCATGGCCCTCAGCTGTCCAGTTGCTTTATCCTTCACTCTGCTTTATACAGCTATGCTTTTTGGGGTAATGAAATGGCTCAGATTTTCAGTCTGCATGAACTTTCTCTCATTTCTTAAGACAGATTAGTTACAGGAAAGCATTACAAACAAGTGCCAACAACAGAAATCTATAGAATTCCAAAAATACACGGGGCTACAGCCATCTTCAAGGATAAATACATTCAAAACTTTAAACTCCTGGATCATCAATTTCCACTCTGCTCCCACGTATTCCCTTCCAGCATCAGCACTTGAATAGGTGTCATCTGTTCTTTTATTTACTCAAATGATTTTTTTTTTTTTTGCGTGATGATATGCCAGGCACTCTGAAGAGCTATGTGAGAATAACTGATGGTTACACGTGGCATAGCTTCCTAAAATCACTCCAAGGCAAGTTACAGGCCCCTAACCCTATCACTATGGTAAGATAAACAGAAATTGAGAAACTCCTGTTCGATCTCTTCACAGATTTGACTAGAGCCCTCAGGACTGGTGGTCTATAAACTGTCTTTCTTTACATTCATCGATTGAAGAGAGGTTGGGCAACCAATCAGTAAAAAACATGGATTTAACTCCTGAGTCTGGAATGCTACTCTAGCCATGGAGGTATGTGGCTGAAGGTCTCATCCCTTGAGGACACACACAATAAAAACACCCAAACAGGATCCAAAATCCCAGTGAAGATACTAACCCTTCTCCTTCTAGGAAACGTTCTCCTCATTAACTTCTAAGCCACAATACTGACTTCCATAAAAAAGGATATGGTATCTTTGTTCAGAAGAAAGATGCTGTTTTTTACCAAGATCTATTTCTTCTACCATGTTACGGACTGAATTGTGCCCCTGACCAAAAAACATTAGAGGTTGAATCTGTAACTCCTGATGTAACTATATTTGGGGATAAGGCCTCGAAGGAGGTAATTAAGATTAAATGAGGTAGTAAGAGAGTCCCTACTTCAACAGGACTAGTATCCTTATGAGAAGAAGAAATATCAGGGGCGCCTGGATGGCTCAGTTGGTTGTGTCTGCCTTTAGCTCAGGTCATGATCCCAGAGTCCTGGGATTGAGCCCATGTCAGGCTCCCTGCTCAGCGGGGAGCCTCCTTCTCCCTTTCCCTCTGCCATCCCCGCCCCCGCTTACGCTCTCTGGCTCTCTCTGTCTCTCTTACGCTCTCTGGCTCTCTCTGTCTCTCTGTCAAATAAATAGAAGAAACATCAGAAACATCTGCATACAGAGAATGGGCCATGTGAGGACACAGCAAAGTGGCCATCTTCAAGCTAAGGAGAATCCTGGGAGAAATTCACCTTGCCAACACCTTGATCTTAGATTTCCAGCTTCCAGGACTATGAGAAAATAAATTTCTGCTGTTTAAGCCACCCAGTCTGTGGTATTTTGCTATGGCCACCCTAGCTGACCAACATACCATATGATGGTTCACATGCCATATATGTTAGTCTATGTAAGAAAACACATCTAGTATATGCCAGCCATAATGTGAACACAAAGAAAGGCACTTTAGAGGCACTTGTATTTGGTTTGCAGGTACAGCTGAGGCATAACTGCTTTGAGATCAGGAAGATGAGGGTTCCTAAGTCTCCATGATTTATTCATATCTCTGCCTATTCCAAAGCTAACCATTTGGGGTCTCATTGTAAGATTATTATAATAGTGAAGGAAATTCATGTTAATGAAAAAAATTGATAGATATTTTTTAAGTTGTTTTTAATCTCTTCCTTTCTCTTATTTTCTTGCTTGTAGTCCCAAGTATCTTCAAATTGAAAGCTCAGGTTCACTTACTGCTAAAGCAGTTTTTCCTACAGGCAAATCAGAAATGACCTACAGCATACTTGTGGTAATCCAAGGGCATTCACCTGGCCCTTATAACTTCTACTAGTTTACCATTGTTGCCCAGGCCATGGGCCATCTTTATAGTCCCGTTTTTCCCCATCCGAAGTCTGCTTCTGGGCTGAGAGTCTAAGAGCCCAGGATCCTAATAATCGGGCACTCTGCTTAGCTCTTGCTTGTTTCCCATACTATTCACCCTGGATGTTTTCCCTCAATCTAGAGTCTTCCTTCCAGAGAACTGATGACTCTAAGCAACACTTCCTAACTTTAATACTAGCCTTTACTAATTAATATGTATCAGATAATGTACTAAATTGTTTTGAGGGTTACCTTATTTGTTTTAAATAATTCTTTGAGGTAGGTATAAGTTTCATCACCATTTTAAAGAGACAAAAAAATGAAGGTTAGAGAGTTTAAGTCACTTGGCAAAAATCACAAATTAAATGTGATGAGAGATTTAGGATACTGGCCAAAATCCAGTAACATGGAACAGATTTACCCTTCTGCCTAAGATAACTTTAAAAAAAAGACAAAAGTACATAAAACAATGTTGATCAAGACTTTATATATCTGGCAAAGAAGGTAAGTGATCACTGGAAATAAAATAATAAAATGGGAAATGGGAAGTCAAATGAGAGATGAAAATTACAAATCTGAGATAAACACTGGATGGAACTAAAGATATATTAACCATTCCATTGCAGAAGAAAAGAGTAGAGTAAAATACTTGAATATATAGCAGTAGAAAATATCAAAAACAGAAAGATATATTTTTTAAAGAGAACCAAGCATTAGTAAAGTGTGGGATCACTTCAAGGTTCATAACAGGCTTATAACCTATGTGAAAATAATTGGAGCTTCCTAATAAGAGAAAGAATGAATATTTTAAAACATAATAGCCAAAAATGTTAAAATTTTGATGAAAACAGTAAGCCCATAGAATCAAGATGCACAACAAATCCAAAGTATAAGAAAGATGAAGAAAACTGTATAAAGGCATATCATAATCAACTTTCTATATAGCCAGCAATAAATAGAAAATCTTATAAACAGCCAATGGGAAAACATAGTTACCAAAGTACAAAGATGGGAATGACAAAGGATTCCTGTCAGAAACATTGGAATCTTGATGAAAAAGAAAAACAGGGATGCCTGGGTGGCTCAGTCAGTTAAGCATCTGCCTTCAGTTCAGTTCTTGATCCCAGGGTCCTGGGATTGAGTCCCACATTGGGCTCCTTGCTCAGTGGGGAGCCTGCTTCTCTCTCTGCCTGCCACTCCCCCTGCTTGTGTGCTCTTTCTCTCTGACAAATAAATAAATAAATAAATAAGATCTCTTTAAAAAGAGCTTTTGAAACCAGAAGTGAAATAAAGCCATTTTCAGACATACTGTTGCTGCAAGAATTTATCAGCAACAGAGTTGTACTACAAGAAATAATAAAGGATGTTTTTCAAGTAGAAGAAAAACAGCAGTTGTAAATCTGAATCTACATAAGGAATAGAGGGCACTGGAAATGGCAACTGAGTGGGTAAATATATAGACTTTTTTCTCTTTAATAAATAACCAAAAATATAATCAATCATTTAAAGCAAAAACAGTAACAAAGTAGTGTGAGATTTATAATACATCTTGAAATAAAATGTTTGATAATAAAAGCATAAAGGCTAGGAGGGGAGAAATGGAATTGTACTGTGTACAGTTCTTATACTATATGTTAAGTTGTATAGTATCACTTACAAGTAGAAAGTTAAAGATATATACTACAAACCACAAATTAATGGTAAAGCAACCATGAGAACAATGAAACAAAGAGCTAATGCAAATAAGCCAATAAAGGAAAATGCAAACATAAATTAAAAGAGACTATCAGATTGGATAAAAGAGCAAAACCCAATTGCATGCTGCCTGTAAGAAGCTAATTTTAAACATAAACTTTATAAACAGGTTAAATGTAAATGGGTAGTAGCAGATCACACAGACAATAACCAAAAGAGAACTGGAATAGTTACATTAAAGTCAGACAATGGGCTTCATAACCTCAAAAACTTGAGGGATAAAAAGGGATATTACAGAATGTTGCATGGATAGGTCAACTCTCTAAGGATTCATAACAATTTTAAATGTATATGCAACTAGATAGAGAACTTCAAAATGCATGAAGAAAAACTGATAGAGTGTAAAGAGAAATTGACAAATCCACAGTTACAATCTGATATTTCAACCCATTCTCTTAATAATCGATAGATCAAGTACATAACATATCAGTAAGGATTAGAAGACATGAATGACAGTATCAAACAACTTAACAAAATTGATAACTATAGAGCATATCATCCCACCACAGCAGATAAACATTCTTTTCTAGTGTGCATGGAACACTTACCAGGACAGATCATATTTTAGTTCATATAACAAGTCTTACTCTATTTAAGAAAATTTGACTCATATAATGTATGTTTTCTGACCACAATGGAATTAAGTTAGAAATCAATAATAAAATTATATTTGGGAAATGCTCAAATATTTGGAAACTAAATGCATGCTTCTAAATAACAAAGGCATCAAAAAAAGAGAGCTATTAGAATATTATATTGAATGAAAATAAAAGTGGAGCATATCAAAATTTGTGAGATATAGCTAAAGCAGCACTTTGAGGGAAATTTATAGAACTGGAAAGCTGCATTAGAAAAGAATGAAGTCATAGTCTTGGTTTCTACCTTAAGAAATAAGAAAGGGAGGGCGCCTGGGTGGCTCAGTTGGTTAAGCGACTGCCTTCGGCTCAGGTCATGATCCTGGAGTCCCGGGATCGAGTCCTGCATCAGGCTTCCTGCTCAGCGAGGAACCTGCTTCTCCCTTGGCCCTCCCCCCTCTCATGTGCTCTCTCTCTCTCTCTCTTTCTCTCATTCTCACTCTCTCAAAATAAATAAATAAATCTTTAAAAAAAAGAAATAAGAAGGAAAATCAAATCAAATCAAAAATAAGTAATAATGATTAGATCAGAAATGAATAAAACAGAGGAAGGGAAAACAAAAAAGAAAAATCCATGAAATCAAAACTTAGTATTTTAAGAAGATCAATAAAATTTACTAACTTCTACCTAGAGTAATTAGGGAAAAGAAGTGAAAGAAGATACAAATTACAAATATCAGACATGAGGAGAGATGATATCACTACAGCTTCTAGAAATATTGGAAGGAAAATAAAAAATATTGTGAACAACTTTATGGCAATAAATAAACACTTCAGTGAAATGAATGAATTCTTTGAATGACACAAACAATCAAAACTCATTCAAGAAACTGATAACTTTAATTACCTTGTAGATAATTAATTACTGAATTATCTATACCAATAAATGGAATTATAGTTCAAACCCTTACATTGAGGTTTTCACCCCAGATGACTTCACCAGACAACTGTACCATATATTTAAGAAAGAAATGCTACCATTCTACACAAACTCTTCCGGAAAATTGAAGAGGAGGTAACACTCCCCAACTTATTTTATGAGGCCAACATTCCCCGATACCAAAACCAAGCAAAGACATTACAAGAAAAATACATACCAGTGTTCTTCACAAACATACAGGCAAAAATTTGTAACACAATTTTAGCAAATTTAATCCAACAATATGTGAAAAGAATAATACATCCTGGCCAAGTAAGGTTTATCCTTGGCATGTAAGGTTTATTTAACACTCCAAATCCATCAATAAAAGTCACAATATTAACATATTAAAAAGAAAAGCCATAAGATCATCTCAGTTTGTTGAATGCTGAGTGTGACTAAGTCCCCAGCTAACAATGGTGAGGTCCTAGCCTACCGTGCATCTGAGTCCTCCTGATGTTTTGATTTATGAAAAAAGATTGGCACATGAAAAATGTGATTTTTATCATAGTGTGTGATCAAAGTTGTTTATGCCAGTTGTATATATACATGCTTGGATGAAAAATATAAAATAAAGGACATCTGGATGGGACGCCTGGGTGGCTCAGTCAGTTAAGCATCTGTCCTTGGCTCAGGTCATGATCCTAGGGTCCTGGGATTGAGTCCCACATCGGGCTCCCTGCTTATCGGGGAGCCTGCTTCTCCCTCTGCCTGCCACTCCCCCTGCTTGTGCTCTCTCTCTCTCTGACAAATAAGTAAATAAAATCTTTAAAAAAAATAAAATAAAGGACATCTGGAACCATAGATCATTAAATGTTAAAAGCAATACAGGCATATTTAGAGATTGAGAGTAAAATAAACTCATAGAACATCCAGAAAATATTTTCCACAGTGATTCTAATGTTATTTACTGAAGAAGATACAACACTTCTCCTTTTTTTTCCTCCTTCTGCTTCTTTTTATCCATTATCATCATCATATTAAACAGAAATCTCTAAATAAAAGTGTTCTAGAAGGAGATATTTTATTCTAGAAATTGGACAAAGAGAGTCTTTCAAAATGATTTGTTTCTATAATTCTGTATATACTACTTTGCAAATGTTATCATATCAAATAGCATCAAATGTAAATTACTGTATACACTATAACTCTGTGGCATAAAAGTAAAGAAATATAATCAACATTTCTCTTTCCTCTACAGACGGCAATTCACTGAAATGTTTGCTTTCCTTAACTGAGTCACAGGAACCCATGGTTTCATAAATAGAACATACAAATTCTCAAGGATTAATAACTTGTCTATATTTTACATGCATGTCTTAAAGTTATAAATTCACTAAGAGCCATGAAGAAAATTAGTTATATTATATATATAATATAATAAATAAAATAGTTATAAGTAAATAAAATTAGTTACATTATATATAATATAAATTATAAATAAATGAGTTATATTATATATATTATACATATATATACATATATCTCAATGAATATCACAAGAACCTAACTGTAAATGTCTGTAAAGCAAACAAAAATGTTAATATGGAACCCAGTCTCTTCAATAAAACCTAATGAAAACTTTCAGAAAGCCACAACTAAGTAATATAGCTCCTGGTATTTAAATCTCCTTGACTTCTTCCTGTAATTATTTGCTTCATCTCAAATTGTCTGAACTACACTGAAATCACAACACTTGCTTACATGTTCTTTACCATCCTTGGCTCAACCACACATCCAGTCCAATACCATACTTCAGCATGATGAGATGGGAAAAAAATTCTGATTTTCAGAATTTTTCAGTTTTTCAGTTTTAGTATTTTTGTACTATTATAAAACAGTACCATGCCTGACATTTCATGAGCACTGAATAACTACATCTTCTCATTTCACAATATAGGTGATTTTTTGCAAGCCATTCCAATTTAGATTATGACTATATTCATTAGGTCATAATAACAAGAGTGAATTCAATTTATAACCTGCATTCCTAGAAGAATAAAAATGCTTCCCTAGTATGATAGAAGAATATATATTACTAAAATATTATAAGATGATGGATTTCTTTATATTTTTGAAATTTCTTTACCACAATGGCAACATATCACTGTCACAGCTGTCATTGACATTGGCATGCCATTAATCTAGCACTTGGATGCCCCAGGAGATCTGGCAACAGGAACATATCTGAGTGACTGCCCCAACAAAAAACAACTGTCAGTCTTGGGACAAGAAAAGAAGGGCCACATTAACTGGATTGAAAAAAAGTTCTACACCATCAAAGAAATAGACATATGCCTATTACCTTTTAAACCATCTGTCTTTTGGTGCAAGATGCTATCTCTGTATTAATTATGTTCATGTATAAGCCATGCAGACATGGCTTTGTTCTTAGCATGACACATAGTAGCTCAATCTCAGGGTTTCCTAATAGCATACAACTACTGCAGAGTCAAGGATGTGGCAGGCGGATCCCTATCTTCTCAAGGCCATAAACCTTGGAATCACTAGAAGGCAAATGGAATGTTAACAGAGGTAGACTAAAGCAGAATTCAAAATGCAAGCCTTACTTTCAAATTACATTCCGGCTCTACCATTTGTTAATTGAAGAAGTCAAAGCACATTAATTTGTTATTTCCTCAACTATAAAAGGAGGGAAATAATAACCACCTCGTAGATGGTTCTAAGGAATAACGAAGGCAATGCATTTAATAAGCTCACTGCAGTTTCTGTTGCATCATAAGAACTCAAACAATGATAGCTGATTTGGGAGCTGCAGGGAGCACGGGCCTCTCTCTCTCCCCATGACACGGGCCTCTCTCTCCCCATGACACGGGCCTCTCTCTCTCCCCATGACCCTGTTTCTAACTTATATGCATACCGCAGTTAGCTATAAAATAATCAGTTACCTTGTTTAGAAGACAAATGAAAGATTTCCCGAATTTTAGACTTCCCAGTCATCTGTAAACTGGATTGGTAACCAAATACCAAATTATCCAATATGGTTATAGTGAACATATTGACAAGTCTTTGTGTCCCCGGGGTTTATTTTTGTAAAATAAAAACATGACACTTGGAAGAAATAACTTCTGAGGACCTAGAATTTATTAACACACAAGCACCTATGCACTGTCTGCAAAATCCGCACAGCCTATCAGATAATGAAGGAAGCATTTGAAGACAATGGGCAGGTTCACCTGAACCCATGATCCATTTACTTCTATCTGTACTTGAAAAGGCCTTGAAAAATGTAACAGGTACCCATGCCAACGCAGCCACGTTCTTCAGCCCCAGGAAGAACAAAGCACTCTGTCACTGGAAGATTCAGCCAAGAAGCCAAATTCTTTCTGAGGCAACTCAGACAGTTCTCTAACCGTCTGTCCCCAAACAGACTGACAGATCTAGCTGTGAAGTCAGCCACTGAGGACTCCATCAGCACCGCCCACTTTGGGCAGCTGCAAGCTCAGCTGGTCCTAAACCTCTCCAGGCAGACAGGTGCCTGGGCAAAGGAGCCCATTCATTATGAAGACCACCTGTAAGGGATGGGCTGGGCTGGGCTTTGCCAGACTCGGAGTTAGGCTCCTGGACATGGTCGGAGCGGGCTCTGGCGGGGGTGGGGGTGGGGTCCTGAAACCGCAATAAAATAGGGAGACTGTGGTAATCTGGTTACCTTCTCTGAATGAGGCATCAAAGAATGAGGGAGGATAATTTAGAAGAAAAGCAACACCAAGCCAGGGACAATAGATGGGAGAGGGCTTGAAATCCCAATGCAAATTGCATGCCTCTAGGTACCAATTTGCCTTGTAGCAGAATTTAGGCTTCCTAAAGTTAAATTATGCATACAACAGCCTCATTATCCACAGTGGTATTTTCATATAAAGATCTGAAGACAAAATGTAAGCTTGCCTCTTGGAACCTTTAGAAAAAGTGACTGACTAATCCACATACGGAACAGCTCTGGTTCCACCTGCTGCTGCCTATACAGATGGGAAAGATGTGACCAAGGGGACTCCATGTGGCAGCCAGCACCACAGGCTCGGTGCTGCATGCATGGCCGTCCTGGGCCTCTCTTTCAGATGCTGCAATTTTGCAAACATTTTAAACACATTATTCTAAAGTCGCAATGCACGCAGCTGGGTTGCAATAAGAAATGTTTCCTAAAACAATATTTGGTGGGTTTTTGTTCTCACAATAACATATTCTTTCTGGTATTAGACCAAAATAAACATGTTTGGGAGGTCTGTTTTTCTACACAAGAAAAAGGTGTGTATTTATTATTTATAAAGGTATTCTTTAGGAGTTACTTTCCCCAAGAGGAATGATATTGTTGCTAGATGAATTTTTCACTCATTCAATAAGTATTATTGAACCACCACTCAGCTGAAAACCAGAGTTGAAAGATAAATTGGATATTGCCCAGCTTTCAAGATGTTCACTTTCTATTTGTGAAGTAAACAGGCCAATTCTGTTCTATACAACATGTTCTTTATCATGCGAGCTAAGCAGAGGCAAGAGCGGGAAGAGTAGCAACGTCTGAGCTATCCTCAAAAAACAATGAACTTGTCAGAAAGACCGGGAAGGCAAAGTACAGCCTTTGCAAAGATATAAAGGTTATGTGGTCTGCGAGCATGTGTGAAAAGCTTCATGGAAAAGAACATAAACTCTAAGACTGTTGGATGCAAAGGAGGCCTGTGCCATGGAGTATATTTCATGCTGTGTTGAGTTTAGATTTTATACTGAGGATCACAGAGCATTATGAAGAATTCTGTGGGGGAATGAAAAATGATCATTTAGAAACCTCTTGTCTTTCCTCTGCTTATGCAATTCCATATCTAAACCACAGGAATTGTGGAAAATAAACTATAAGAACCGAAACCACCTGTGACACCACAAATAAGATTATATGTTTATGTTAAATCGAACATTCTGGAAACAGAATGGAGAGTCTGTTGACCAGAAGAAACTGGAATTACAAGACTTAGGAGAAAATGGTGATAATACAAGTAAGATGACTTACTTTATTTTAAATAAATTGAATAATTTATAGAAAAAAACACTTTAGTGTGGAATATAATGGCGACATGAATTTTTTAAAAAATGATTACAAACCAGGCAGGATAAGCCAAAGGGGCTAATAGCAGTACTTGGAGGGGACGCTAGCTTAGATGATGACTTTCTACGATGAGCTCATGTTGAAGACAGTGAGGTCCACTGAGCCTCCACCTTCTCTAGAGCACTATGGCCATCTGTCACTCTTTTCCTGTTTCTCCTTACCATCTCACTGTGGATTCAATCTGTAATTCCCAAAACGAACACTTATTGTGTGTCCAGGTGTATTCCCTGTGAAGAAAATGAGTTTCACAGGGTGTGCAGAATTTGATAGGGCTGCCAGTGATTCTAAGTATTTGCTTAGCTCATAAATTAGGTCCTCTGATTTTTAAAAGAAAACAGGGAGAAAGATGTGATGTTGAAGAAAAACAGTCTGTGTCTAACCTGGAAATGTTAAGTTTTGCAGCTGACCCAAATTTTGATCACTTCTCATAGGCCTGTCATCCACCTCATCCATAATTAACTCCAAACTCATCCTAAGGAAATTTTCTACTATATCCTTCTCCTGAGAAAAACAAAACTGAGTGGCTAGAACCCCACTAGTTTTCAGAATCCCAGCCACCAAATGACACAAACATTTCTTGGGAGTTCAAAAAAGAGGGAGGGGCACCTGGGTGGCTCAGTCAGTTAAGCGTCTGCCTTCAGCTCAGGTTATGATCCCGGGGTTCCTGGGATTGAGCCCCGCATCAGGCTCCCTGTTCAGCAGGGAGTCTGCTTTTCCCTCTGCCCCTCCCCTTGCTTGTGCTCTCTCTCTCTCTCAAATAAATAAATAAATAAATTTAATTTAATTTAATTTAATTTAAAAAAAGAGGCAGAGAGATAAAAAGTGGTAATAAAGGAACCAGGTGAGCAGCAATGAAGAGTCAGCAGACGGAAAGACTGAATGGATAACAAGAAAGGTAAGTAAATAGACCATCCTTGGTCACTGGATGTCACCAATTCTTTTTGATCTAGAAAAAGGAACATTTATTTATTCACTAACTCACTAAATATTTAATGCCAACCATGTGCCAGATACTTTTCTAAGTCTTCACAGAACTAAACAGAAGAAGTCCCTTCCTGGATCTGACATTTAGGTGAGGAAAATAAAATAGTTTCTAAATCTCTGGCTTGGCAAACTGAATTATCATTGTGTCCCTGAGACAGAAAATTCATGTCTGCTGTAGGGAAAAAAAAACCAAAAACCTATTCTGCCTTTGGCATACTGAATTTGAAATCTATGTCTTCTATATACACCTACTTGAGGGATTATACATCCTACAGGATATAAAGACATTGTACATTCTATACCTTTCTGGAAAATGCAAGACTGATATCCCAGAAACAAAATAATTCAATTTTCAGGAGCTGGGGACAATGAAAGGTCACAGTCAACTGATCAGAAAGGTAAGCTAATGAGCAAAAATGACCTGCATGTACACACATGAGCGAGAGGCAAGCTAAGTGTGGCCTAAGGGTGATATTCACTTCTGCCTAACAATGCTAAACAAGCAGCCTGGAAATTGTTCCATGGTTTTATCTAGATGAGGTTCCCTTGTTCACCATGAAGACAGCCTCCATAGGCAAACTCAGCTCTGCTTTAGCTGGGTTTACAGAAAACGGAACTGACAACATTGGCAAAGCAGGCCACACCAGGGCCCAGGGTAATCCTAAATAAACAAGACTCCTGGTCCAATCCTGTCATTTTACCAGCAGAGAAAGGAAAAGGTCCATTGAGGCAAAGATGTTAGTTCCTCTAAAAACAGTAGCCAAGTTGGATTTGGAATCCACTTCAGAGCACTTCTGATTTCCCACTTTTCCCTTAATTTAGCAGCATGATTTCAACAGACCTGGTTTTGAAGGATATCTCCTCAAAGACTGCATTGGGAGGCAAAGCAACTTACTCAATTCTGTGATTAATAATTATTAAGTATGGTAGTATGATGGTTAACCTAGTCCTTTCTACCACCCAAGTCCCCATGTTCCTTTAGTGATAGCAGCAGCACAATGGTCTCTAGAGTCTTATGATAGTTATAGAAGTGTCTTGAACACTCTTTTAAGTTCTTAATAACCACAGTTTAAGTCCTTCCCCTACTTCTTCAAAGCAAAACTGCCATGTATTCTTCTCATGGGGGCCGAGATGTTTTGGTCTAAATAGACATGGAAGGGAGATGTGTAGAGAAGCAGAAGCTTCTGGGTACATACATGTCCCATGAATGGCTCCAGGTACTTGATAGTGTTAAACTACCATCAGTTAGGGCCAATACGGAATTTCCTGTAGAAGGCTATCATTATTTTAGGCCCCAAATCTCCCTCACTCCTCAACTATGAACACCATGGTAAAAATCACATATATGATTTGTCTTCAACAAAAGGCATATGATTACGAGGTAAAAATCATATATGTTTAGCAGAACTCATTCATGTATCCAAAATAATATCATCCTTCAAAGGTGTCACCTTGGGAGGCACTATCCTTACACGGACAGCCACCGCCTTCTCATTTCCTGCCAGTTTCACTGTATGATCCACTCAAGAAGATTAAATCACATTACCTGCTAGGCTCAGCCTGCCTTTTCCTGAATGCAGTTTCACCCATATTGATTGCCATGCTTATTTTGCTTCAGGCCGTTTCAAGAACTCAAATCATTCCTCAAAGATGAAGATCAACTCTGGTGTTTGCTAACCAGCATGTGAGAGTGTGCCCAGGCTCCACAAGGGGCTCAGAAAGTAAGTTTCAAAAGTACTTCTAAGCAGTAAGTGTTTTGCCTGGCCAGGTATATCTACTTTTAACAGACCTCACACATTGCTAATTATAGACCTCACACAGCTTTTATTTTTTATGCACTGTATTATATCTAAACATCATATGTGTATACATATCATTTTAAATATGGACATAAAATCAGTATGGAAATTGCATTATTCTGATAATGGGTAGACAAACAAATATGTATATCTATTTAAATACACACACACACATTCAGCTAGTGATTGTCAAGTCCAAACTCATCGTTTTAGACTTGAGGAAGTAACATCCAATGGCACGAATTTTGGATTTTTGGATAGAGAAAAGAACCTGGAGCAGAACCTGGAAAAGCTTACATCCCACAAATTGTTTTTTATGTTCTTCATCTCTTTTTAATGTCAGTTACAAGAATGGTGGAAACAAACGGGTAAGTCATTTTTCCTATTTTGGTGCTAATCTCCCCATCCAAAAATGAGAAGGTTCATTGAGATGATCTCTGCGGTCACTCCAAATTTAAAACTCTGCCATCCGGCAATTTCAGAAGACTGGGCAGAACAGAGATAATGAACAAAAAGTTTGAAATTTCATAAGAAGATGAGGAAATGTGATTACGGTTTTAAAATCGCATCAGTCCACAACACTCACTTCTTAAATGACATCAACTCATGTAGATTAATGTAATATTCTGAGGTCAAGCTAATGAGAGAAAATAAGTGATAAGAGAAAATAAGTGATAAAGCTCTTTATAACTAAAAATGTCACAAGAGATAACATTCACTAAGTGTTGAATATGTGCTAAGGACCTTCCTAAGTTATCTTATTTAATTCTCTCCAAAACCCTAATAGGTAGATTGCATTATTATCCCAAGAACTAAGTGGGGTTTAGAGAGAATGAATAAGTTGTCCAAGCCTGTATGGCTGGTTAGTAAGCAGCAGAGCTCATATTTCCAACTAGTTAAACTGGCTCTTCTTTCATTAGAAGAAAGGTTAGAATGAGGGAGTCGGAAAAAACGATTTAGAATCAAAGAGGTCATGCCCAAGCAGGTAGAGTCTTAACTTTCTATAACTGTCCCATCATATACATACAGCATTTAACCCTGTCCACTTAGCCATTCCTTTGTTTTCTTCCAAGCCTTCAATTGCCAGAGAGGATGAAATGGGTGTGCAGTCAGTCCTGTAAAGGCCTCCAAACTGTTGGCTTGGAATATATAAACTCCTATCTGTTCACCCTGACACAGCTAGAAACCAAACACAAGTTCATAGGATCTGGTTTAACTGGCCTGGGGACAGTGTCCCTTCCCAGTCACACACCCATCACTGGGCTGTATATGGGCTGCCCTAGTTTTCTGAGAACACCTCCATAGAAAGATCAGAGGGCCTTTAAGAGGCCAGGGCTGGTCATACTCACTGCTCCATTGTGACCTGGGTAAGGTCATTCAAGAGATGGCATCTGAGACTGAGGGTGTCCAGCCAGCACAAACTGGGCCCTGCCTCAAAGGACAAGATTCAGGATACTGCATTCAGGATTGGCTCAACTAAACGATGATGTGATAATCCTAATGCTATTTGTATGGTGCTTTTCTGTTATCAACCCACTTTTATGGACATTGTTTAATTCAGCATAGTTTTGTGACTGAACAGGAATTATTATCTTGCAATAGAGGTAAGACAGCCAAAGTTCCAAGAGTAGGTATAGCATCTAAGCTGCATGGGCTAATGATGTTGCCTCAAATCTTCTTGTCTTGTGATCCTTTGCCTCTTATCTACTTTGGCAATAATCCTTTTTACATAGGAAGTGCCATCTGGAAACATCCCTAAATCAAGTACAAATCTAAGGAAAGAATGGAATCCTATCATTTAAAGATTAGTGAGAATCCAATGAATCTGGGCACTTGCCTTTCAGGGTACTTTGGGGTACTGAACTCTCATCGCAGGCTCTAGAAGCCAGGGAGGTAGCGGACGCAGGGAAAGAGACTAAAAGGGGACCATAACATAGAGTCCTCATCTTCTATCTTTTTGCATTTCAGATCTTCTGCCAATCTTTTCTTTCTACATAGGAGTTTGTCTAAGGATAACTTTTGCTGCCTGTTTGGAACTGTTTTCTCAAATTATTTGCTAAGATTCTGGCCCCCACAATACAGACTCAGATATGCCAGTATGCCTTTGTAATACCCTTCATGAGAGTCAACTTCCAAGAATTTGTACATCAAGCCTTCTGCTCCTCCTTTTCCTTTCTTACTGATTATTTACTATGTGGGAGGCCCTGAGTTACTTACCGGTGGCAAAGAATAAACAAAGTGTCCTTGCTTGTGAATATTTAGGAGAAAGGGAAGTGCCCCTGGAAGAGAACCAATATTCCTTGAGTACTGAGCCAGCACCAGGCTCATGTCCTGGCTGCCTAATAACAATCACTGACTCCTGTTTTATTGTTCTGATTTTGCAGAGAGGTTAAATGATTTGTTCCAAGTGATACAGCCAGGATGTCGTGTAATCATGATTTGTTGGTGGAGAGAGCATCCGTAAGATGGAGTTCAGACTCTCAAGGTGATACGATCACAGGCGATACATTCCAGATCTACCATTTACTACTTGAACGATTGTGGACAAGATGTTTAACTTTTCAATGCCTCAGTTTCTTTGTCTATAAAATGGGAAAGCAGTTGGAAATGATAAAATGGGAGAAGAGCGGGAAACTTCCTTCATGTTTAGAGTGAGTATAAAATAAGATAATACAGGGAGTGCACCCAATACCAGGTGCATGGAAAGTATTTGGTAAATTCCTGGTAACAATTAAGCAGCAAGACCTAACTTGCTCATCTATTTTCCTGATCCTACCTGGCATCTCGTATGTCCATATCTTCTAGTTTTTGTCTTGGTTTAGTTTGGTTTAACCATAATGAAAAAATAAAGACCCATTTTTTTCAGTACAGCTAGTGAGTGCTATCTCAATCATAAAAACATTTGTTTCACTAATCACTTGGTCCATCTCCACTTGTATACAGGTGGAGAAGAGAATAAGTCAAAAGATCATTTCATTGTGCTGCTTGGGAACAGACAGGCAATGCTGTTACAGTGTCAAATATTTAGAGAAAATTATTTAAGATAAAAGTATGGGTATCTGGTGAACCCAAAAGGAAACAATTACCTCAAGCAATAAGGCCCCACTTTTTAAAAGTAATCCCTACGCCCAATGTGGGGTTCAAACTCACAACCACAAGGAGAGTCCCATGCTCTACAGACTAAGCCAGCCAGGTGCCCCAAGGCCCCACTTGTGAGTAATGCTAGATGAACCCACCACTTGAAGACATCTCACTCTTTCCTATTAGGAATCTCAGAGAGTAACATCAGATCAGTAGTCCAGGGATTAGCTAGAAAGAAATGTCTCCTTCCGTTGAACAATCCTTAGGAGGAGTAACACGAGACTTCCCCATCTTTGGCAACACTGACAAGCTAACTTCTAGTGCTGATGCTTGACTGAGATTTGACATTTCCTGAAATGAATTCCTTATACCTAGATAAGTGGGGGGAGGGAAAGAGAAAAGGGTGGGGGCAGAGAGAAAGAGAAAGGGAGGGAGAGGGAGAGGGAATTTTTTATTGTTGGTCAGAGAGCGGACATCTGCCTCTCTAGTTTTTGTATCCTGCCTCTGCCAAAATTGTAGCCCTCCCTGGATACACTTCTTAGCGTATTTTGCAAATAGAAAAAAAAAATGATTGAAAGAAATTGCTGGCATATTCAACCCAGCCACCCTATGGCCCTTTCACATACAATAGCCTAAAGTGGTTGATGTGTTATATTGTGGAAAATACAATATTATTCTTTTGTGCTCAGTTGTGTCAATGTCATTCATTTTCTTTCAATTTTATTTGAATGAAAGTTGAAATTTCCACACTACTTTGATAGTTGTATAAAAACAGTTTTATGTGGTAGAGAATTCTTCTACCCCAGGCACAATAGCACACTAACATTTTGGGGGTATTCATTATTTGCAGGATAACAGACATAAACCCAGAAATGAACAGTATTCAATCTGAGTCTGCCTGATAGAAAAATCCATAATTCACCTCTTTGACTTGCTCAGGAAACACAGCACAAGTCACATCACCTTTTTGATGCCTGCTCTAACCTTCTATTCACAAAACAGAAAGCACAAGAATGAAGAAGATGAATGATATTGCATCAATGCCACACAGACAATTGGAGGTCACTTGTAGAGGAAAAGATTACTCTGACAATCGTGAGAAGGATGGATTGGAGGCAGTGACTGGAGGCTCCTAAAGAAAGCTGTGAAGGGGCAATGGAAATCACCAAGGAGATATAATGAAGGACTGAAAAAGAAGCTACATCAAGAAGGGGAGGTGAGTATTACTGCAGAAATAATCTATCTGCAGACAGATTGGCAACATGTTGGTTAAGAAGTTTGAGGAAGAAGGAGGGTTGACGCCAATGTTATCATCATCATCATCATCATCATAATCAACCATGATACATCAAAGAAAGGGCCAAATTGGGAGAAACAATTTAAGTTGAAAGGCGCTGACATTATGAGCTAGCTTAAGACACCGTCCGATTTACCTGTTCAAACTTCTACCCTTGACTCTTACCTCCCTAAGCACTCTTATTCAAGGGCTCCTTGTTACTGTTCCTGATACATGCTTCTTGTTTGCCTCTTTGTTTTGGTGAGTTATTTAGCTTCCCTTTTGTTTGACTTCCCTTCCCCCATGACATGGACTATAGATGATTTTCCTGGAAGTCAGATAACTGTCTACCTCCCCTCCTCCCTGGCAGCAGAATTCCAGTAAAAATTGGAATTCTCCCAGACGCTCCAACTTGGACCATCCAGGGCATCAGAAACCATCAGCCAATCAGTGGAGGGCTTCTTCAAGGACTTCTAAAAAAATTTTTTTAATGCAAAGCAATTTGTGAAATGAAACACTATCACCTTCTGTTCAACTAAGAGATCTTGAAATACAGCAAGTGGCAACATGGAAGGTATTTTAAAATTTCACCCATAGCAGTTTAAAACCTTGTGCCAATTTATTTTTCTCTAGTTCTGCAATCTCATAAGAATTTGTACAAAACGTATTCATAAGCAACTGTAGGGGAAGGTTGGGAGATGGCAGCTTACATGCATCTGAGCTGTCATTCACCCCCAACAACCACTGAGACAACATAGAGGGTGCTGGTAAAGCCTCAGACATTGTCAAGGGGTCTGAAGTCTAGAGCTGGTGCAAGAGTTTCACTACTTTGAGATTGATAAGATCTTGGGAATTAATGCTGGAGACTTCCAGAAGATAATAATGGTGGACCCCAGCAGGCAGATGACCTTCAGAGAACTTTGGATCCCAGAAAAAAAGGGGTGGCATCAATCCATAGGAGGGTGCCTGATTTCTCTAGCTCCCAAACAGCTGAGGGAAAGATGAGCCAGTAGTAAGTAGGGAGTCCTGTCTATATCCGAAGCTAGAACATCTGGAAGAAAAAGAAAACAGGCTTCATGAGCTTTTTTAGTAGAAAATTGACACCATGCTTTTGCTCCACTGTTAGACCATGGTAGAAGAGACCGCAACACTTCCTACCATTTGTGGCATGGCTCCAACTTAATCTACTTACAGAGCTCAACCTGAGTTCCAGGGAGCAGATGAAGGAAAATTCTAGCACATTTAAGAAGTCCTGCATCCAGAGAAGAAAACAAGTGAAATAATCAGGAAAAATCCTAATAAATTACAGTTTCTGAGAGCTACAGATTAATATATGAACTAAAAAGTAAGAAAAAGAAATTGTGGTATTAAGCACAGCTGTATATATAGAATGTTTCTCTAATTCTTCCTGTAATCATAAAAAGTAACCAAAAATATATACACAAACTCCATCTTCAGGGACTTTAAATGAAGTTACAGTTTTCATATTCAAAAACATAAGTAAGCACTCACATAAGTAACTGAGACTGAGTAGAAGCCACATGGGAGGAAGGGAAGAGAAGACATATGGGACATGTCAAGAGAGCCCAGAGGCAGAAAAATTTCCAAAAGCCTAAAAAAAATACCCTTCTTGGAAATGAGAGACTCTCTTAAAAAGTTCAAAAACAACACTTCTGGTTTGGAATAAAACACAGGATCGAGGAACTAGGCCCTCTTAAACCAAGATGAGTTCAAGATATTATAAGAAAAATATCTCAAATATCTCAAAAATAGCAACAAAATGTATCCACTCACAAGAGAAATATTGTAATGAAACACAGGAAAATATGACCAAGTATTTAGCTAAGAATTAAAAATGAATTAATGAAGTAATCATACTGATGAAGGTAAAACCACAAAGCAAAAATGCAAAAAACTGTGAAAAAGATAGTGTAACCATAAATGAAATGTAAATATGAGCTGGCAAAAATAAGGAAAGAAATAGAAAATTTAAAAGATTTTATGATAGAAGAAAAAGATAAAACTGAAGAGAAAACAGAGATTATATCTGGTGGTAGATTTGAAAAAAAAGGTTATAACAGGTAGAAATAAAAAATCAAATAAAAAGAAAAAGAAATAAAGATAAAAAGTCTTAAAAAGGCTTACAGAGAAAATGAGAAATGCATAGTGTCGGCCAAGCAGATTCATTATATATAATTCAAGTCCCTGGAAAAAAAAGCCAAAACAGAGAGACACAACAAATATTACAGACATCAGTTAATATGTTAAATAACACAGATATTTTTAATAAAAATGTAAAATAAAGAAGACAACTCAAAATTGAAATAGTTCCAAATAGTATCACATAAAATTGGTTAATAGAGTCAACACTGTGAAACATCCTTAAGTACTAGAATTTATACATGACCTCCATTCATAGTTTTTTTGCCTCATTATCCAAAATATTTTTTTCTTAATTTTTAAAAGGGAAAATTTGACTAGTCTCAGATCTCTGCACATCATCCAACAACACAGAAGACACTCCAGAAAAAACAACAATGGTTTCACATCTCTCACTTAATTACACGCTTCAACATGAAAGACCCAAGTTAATATTGTCCCCTTCAATGATATAGGACGTTAATTCATCTCTCACAGATAGTGATGGTCAAGTGAACAAAAATAATTAACAATACAGAAAAGTCTATATAACATAATTAATAAGACAGAACTTACTGACATAATATACACACGTATATGTATATAATTATGTACATACTTGTATATGTGTTTGTATGTATAAAATAACATTTGTTGTACAATAGAAAGTACAGTTTTATGTGCCCATGTGATGGCCACAAAATCCTATCATATAACAGCACACAAATACATCAATAAATACACAGAGAATATTTTTTTAATAAAGAACACATAATACCATACAAGTTAACAACCAAATGAGAAAACAAAGACTCTCCCAACTAGGGGGGGAAAAAAAGTCCTAATTTTGTGTCATAAAAAATTGCAAATTTAAATCCCAGATTTAAAAAAATATTTAAAATCATAACCTTCATATAGGTAAAGCTGTATGACATGAATAATAGTCTCAGCAAAACATAATTCACGGAGGCCATTAAAGTAAGATGCAAAATCTAAATGGACAAAATAGATGAAATTGGCAAAGCACCCCCCCCATGCAATCAAAACACCAGCAGGCTCAGAATTTTTCACAGGAGATTTCTATTTGGATCTTTAATGCAGATAATGATAATATTATTTAAACTCTATTAGAATATAAAAGAAAAGGGAACTTTTCAAATTAGTTTTAAAGAAGAGTGTATAATAGTCATTCCAGAATCTGATCAAGATAGCATAGGAAATAAAACTACACATCAATATTACTTAAAAATAGTACTGTAAAAGCCCCACATAAAATATCACCAAATTGAATGCAGCAGCATGTTAAAAGAACAATAAATCATGATCAAGTGATGTTAATACCAGGAATGTAAGAAGCGTTCAATAGTAGATCTATTTATATAAACAGTCATATTAAGGAGTCCAAGGAGGAAAATCATATAATCATCTCAAAAGATGCTAAACAGTACATTGACATATTTCAGTTATTATTTATTTAAAAAATCAATAAAATAGTAATCAGTGTTAACTAAAATTATTGTGATAATCATCTCACTATATATATATATATCAAATCATTATGTTGTATACTTTAATACAATGTTGTATGTCACTTATATCAATAAAACTGATAAAAGCTACTAATGGATGGATACCAGTTTTTTTCAAGAGGAATATATTTATATCAACCTAAAATGGTATCATGTTTACTTTTTTAAAAAATTTTTATTGTTATGTTAATCACCATACATTACATCATTAGTTTTTGATGTAGTGTTCCATGATTCATTGTTTGCATATAACACCCAGTGCTCAATGCAGAATAACCATTGCTCCTCCATGCAGAACACCCAGTGCTCCAGAATACCCATTGCTCCATGCAGAACACCCAGTGCTCCTCTTTAATACCCATCACCAGGCTAACCCATCCCCCCATCCTCCTCCCCTCTAGAACCCTCAGTTTGTTTTTCAGAGTCCATCGTCTCTCATGGTTCATCTCCCCCTCCGAATTCCCCCCCTTCATTCTTCCCCTCCTACTATCTTCTTCTATTTTCTTTTTTTAACATATAATGTATTATTTGTTTCAGAGGTACAGATCTGTGATTCAACAGTCTTGCACAATTCACAGCGCTCACCATAGCACATACCCTCCCCAATGTTTATCACCCAGCCACCCCAACCTTTCCACCCCCCACCACTCCAGCAACCCTCAGTTTGTTTCCTGAGATTAAGAATTCCTTAAATCAGTGAGGTCATATGATACATGTCTTTCTCTGATTGACTTATTTCGCTCAGCATAACACCCTCCACTTCCATCCACGTCATTGCAAATGGCGAGATCTCATTCCTTTTGATGGCTGCATAATATTCCTGTGTGTGTGTGTGTGTGTGTGTGTGTGTGTGTGTGTGTGTATAGTATCATGTTTAATGTGAAACATTACAGGAATTCCTACTAAAGTGGAATAAGAAAATGATGTCCCCTATTATCAATATTCCTTAAGATCATATCAGTTCATTAGAAATCAATTAGCCAATAACATTCAATTAAAAAATAGAAGAAACAATGTGTAAACTTTGAATGGAGGAGAAAAAATTATCACTAAATTTAGAATTGCATTGGTGGAAAATCCCAGAATCAACTGAAAAATTACCATATAAAGTTAATATACTAAAATCAGTAGCTTGCATATAGGAAAATAATAACTACTGTAAGATATATTAATAAAAGATCCCACTTATAACCAGAAAAAAAAATAAAATATCTTAAAACCAATAAAACATATATAAGAAATATAATGGGAAAAATTAAAACACTACTAATTGAAACCAAAGAAGTCTTAAATATAAAGTTGTAATAGGTGCTAAATAGGAAACCTCACCATCATTTACAAGCCACTTCTTTTTTTTTTGCCACTTCCCCATTAGTAGACTTAAATATATTATCATTGCCCTCATAAAATTCCCTACAGGTTTTTTTTTTCTTTTAATAAGATAAGCTTACTCTAAAGTCAACATGGAAATTATATCAAATAAATATAAGCCAGTGAAGCTCTTAAAAAAGGATGATGAGAGAGAACTGGTCCTACCAGATATTAAAATGCATTATAAATGTGTGCAAGGAGCTGGGAAACTAATAGACATGTGAACAAGGAGATGAGAAGAGAAATCCCAAGGACATCTGTTGTAGGCACCATTTTAAAATGGGCCCCAGGACTCACTGTGTCATCCCTTCCCCTAGCATGTAGATGGGACCTGTGAATATGACGGAATGTCACTCCATGATCAGACTACAATACCTGGCAAAGGTGAAGGGTTTTACAGAAGCAGTGAAGGTCCTTTATCAGCCAGCCAAGGTTTGGGTAGGAACTGCAAGGCCCTCTTGGGGCTCAGAGTGGCCCCATGTTGACAGCCATCAAGAAAGCAGAGAATTCGGTCCTACAACTTCAAGGAATTGAATTTTGCCAACAACCATATGAGGTAAAATTAGCATAACCCAGCCTATTCTGACGAATACAATGACTCAAAATCCAGGAAATTCAGAAAATGAACAAATAAACTCACCTATACAAATATATATATATATATATATTATATATGTATATATAATATATATATATTATTTTTTAATGTTCTGTGCAAAAAGAACCCCGTAGGAAAAATCAAAAGACAAATGATAACCTGAAAAATTAATTTTATTTCTAAACTATTCCAAAAATTGCTTATCTTCCTATTATGTAAAGTGCTCTTAGAAAAGTAAAGTAGAAAAAGACAACAATCAGAGAATAAAGGTGCTAAAGAAATAGACAATTGTGAAACAGGAGTTGTGAATAGCTCTTAGACATATGAAGAGAGCCCAGTCACATTCCAAATAAGAAAAATAAATTTCAACTGCACAGTGGTACAATTTTTCACCTATCAGATTGGCCAGAAAAAATTCCAAAATTTTGACAATGTTGATAAAGCTGCAGGAAGGCAGGCATGCCTCTACATTTCTGGTAGGAACACTGGTGGTAGAAACCCTTGGAAAACAATTTGACATTATCCAACAAAATATACAAACACATACAAATGACACCACAATTCTACTTCTGGGAATGTGTCCTAGACATACTTGATTACATGAGAAGGGACAATGTTATTCATTGCCGCACTGCTTGTATTAACAAAATTTAAAACAACCTAAATATCTATAAACGAGGGACCAGGTATATTCATATCCATCTTCTATTGAAGACTGTTAAAGTGTTTTCCTGATTTTATTATTACAAATAATCTTTCAATGACTGAAGAAATTATGTCACATGCCCCATATGATGACAATATTCAAGGTATACTATGAGCCTCCAAACAAATTATAATAGAGTCCTCAGGTGAACTGAAAAGATGGGATGGGACAGTGGTAGGTTATGTATCTTTCTGTACGTACATGTATGTGGATGAGGGAAGGAACTCTAAAATTATTCTAGGGTTTATCTTTCTTGCATGTAAGAGAAAACAGTAGGAACTTGATAGTGTCTTGGTGGAAGAAACAGAGCACCTCTTATTCCCATCTGATGGTCGATGCTGGAAGACAGAATAAAATGTTGAGTCTCCAAATGATTTAATTCAACCTCAAATAAAATTGTGTTGAACCTGAAAGCCATATGTTTCATTGAACAGTTAATGAATAATCTTAAAAAACAGAAAGACTGTTGACACAGTTGCTTTGAAAATACATTGCATTAAGCCAGCCATTACAAGCCGTTACTGAGATAATGGTAAAAGCTTCAGACTATTTACAAGTCCGATATCTTGAGGACATTAAGTCTATATACATTAGGCGCGTTAAGGTAAAGGTCCTTTCTTGTCAGATTTAAACTTATTTGAAATCTTGTCATCATGAAATTGAGTCCTGGCTAGTTTGTTTACAAGAAGCTCTCCTGGGATATCCTGACCCAACTAAAACAATTTATTGTTAAATAACCCCTCACTTAAGACACTGATATTATTTTAACTGGTTTGTGGCCTGAAGTTATATTGCTCATTTTATATTTGTATTAGGAAATTGACTTATTTATCAATCTTTAATACTTAACCTACTAACAGTGACCTCACCAATCTTATGATATATAACCCAAAATGTATGTAAGTAGTATATAAAGTATATATCCGTAGTATATAAACCAGTGCAGTCCAGCAGAATTCTCTGCAATGAGAGCAACAGGTGGTGTTTTCCAAATATGCACTTAGCAATATGATAGCCATTAGCCTCCTATGACTCTTGATAAGTTGAAATGTGGCTGTTGGGACTGAGAAATGGAGTTTTTAATTTCAATTAATTTTAACATAAATAACCACATGTGACTGTAGATGGATGGTATGGATTCTCCTGGAAAAAGTTTTTTCTTCCCTTTATAAGTGATGCTAGTAAAACAGATGCAGGTTACAATTATCATCTGAGGTACAACATGGACTCATAAATACAGAGAACAAACATAGTTGCCAGAGAGGAGTGCATGGGGGGATTGGTGAAATAGGTAAAGGAGATTAAGAGTTACAAACTTCTGGCTATAAAATAAATCTCAGGGATGAAAAATACAGCATAGGCAACATAGTCACTAATATAATAACGTCATATGGTGACAGGTGGTAACTATACTTATTGTGAGCATAGCATATTGTAGAGAATGTGAAATCTGAAACTAATATAATATTGTATGCCAACTATACTTCATTTAAAAAGTACATGGACCTCTTCTGCAGAAGGTAACCTCTAAAGGAATTATAAAACAGAACCCCCCAAAAATGAAGCAGGAAAACAAAGTAAATAACTTAACCAAATTTAAAAAAAATAAAATATGACGAAAAAGGAACAAAAAGTAAAAAGTAAAATAAATAATAAATGAAAAGTCAGATGGAAAGAAAAAAGTTATACATATTGTCATCCTAAATGTAACTGGAGTCAATTTTGACATTAAAAGATAGTGTATTAGATGGGATTATACAAGAGTCAGGTGGTATGCTGTTTATACACACAAAAAAAGAAGCCCAAAGCACATTAAAGCAAAGTGATCATCAATGGATGTAAATAAAACGAAGCAAGGCAACAAGACAGCAGGTCAGAGCAAAAACAAAAATTAATAATAAATGATAATGATACCAATGTCAGACAAGATGATATTTAAGCTTAAAACTCCAATCAGGATAAAGTCATTCATTATTAGAAATAAAGGCAAATATTTGCCAATAATAATAATCATAGCAGTAATAATAGTAATAATAGAAGCTAAATATAGAATTCAAAAATAAAAATGCAAGGAGACTATGATAAAATATGTAATTATAGTGGGACATTTTCATTTTCTTCTTTCAGAATGGGTTAGAACTAGGAAACAAAATTTGAGGCTGTAAATGAACTGAATACAATAGCAGCAATTTGATTTTAAAATCCTGGAATGTAAAGTCGGTAAAAGCAGGGCTGCTTCACTATTGCTTGCTACTTCTTTCATGCCTGCAATAATGTCTGGTGCAGGGCACTCAGTGATTGTTCCAAAAATAAATGACGAACTATACACAGAATCCTATTTCCTTCCAATAGAAAGAAAAAAAATCCACAACTATATTTTAAAATATCAAAAATCTTAAATACTTGACAATTAAGAAGGCACTAATGCACGATTTTTGGATCAAATTAAAAATCAAAATGGAAATTATATTGCCAGAGATAATCTGGTGGAGGAGCATATAAAAAAAGTTGTTCTGTGATATTTTCAGAATTGTCAGTTTGACATACTGAAACCTTGTTTTTTGACAGGTGCTAGATATCATTGTTAAAACACAACACAGATATTATAGGCTAATAAAATATGATATTCAAATTAATTGCTGCAAGAGATTATTTTATGCATATTTTTACCTTCTCCTTTTTTTAATAACTAGGAAATGATTCTTAAGAGAGGTGTTTTCTAAGTCAGGGTATATCTGCCTCCCTCAAGCATTCCATACTCTACCCACTGGGGAAATAAGAGAAGAAAAACGTGAAATGTTTACTGTTGGTGATTCTCTGGGAATGGGAACTCTGTTGTGCCTTCTGTCATCCCTCAGATTCCAGTTCACTCTGGCAGGGTGCAAAGTAGAGCAAAAAAAATTGTCAAATAATTTGTAACTGCCCAACACGTGTCTCTTCCTCCTTTTCTTGTTTATGCTTAGAGCCAATTCATCAATTCTTTTCCAATGGGACAAAGAAAATAATGAATGGATGTTATGACAAGCTTATGATGTAAATACTGTTTTTCTGTATTTGGTTCATGAGAAAATATGAGAACTGTCTCAATAATTTACATTGTACTTTTTTAAACTTTTGATTAGGGACATTTTTAAACACACAAAAGTAAAAAGAATGGTGTAAGATATCCTAATGTATTAATCACTTAGCTTAAACAAGTTTCATTACTTTGGCTGTCTTTTTCACCATACTCCACACATTGTTAATTTTCTTTTTTTGCTATAACCCAAGGCAGCATGCCATTTCACCCATATATACTTCAGTAGGTACCCTGAAACATGCTTTTTATTAACATAAAACTTAAATAGTAACGTCTAACATCAATTAATCTGCAAACTCATAATGTGTTTACATTTAAATATTTGTATATAACTACCTGGCATTCTTCCAGGGCCCCTGAATAAATGTCTAATCTGGCTTATAATTTACAGCTTAGGCCAAATCAATAATGAAAATAGTCTTCTCAGGTAGCATAGGGTTGTTCTTTGGTAAAATGCACCCTTCTGCTTTTTCAGCTAAGAAAATATCCACATATTCATGAAAGACTTGAGTATTTTTTGCATCTTCATGTAATTGGGGGATTTCCTTGGATCCTGCCACTCCTTGGAGGCCCTCTGCTTGGAGTTTTGCATACCTTTTGTCCACTACAAGAGTTGGTAAATTTTTTTTGCAAAGGGCTAGGTGGTAGATATTGGAGGTCTTACAAGCCATGTGGTCTGTGTCACAACTCCTCAACTCTTCCATTGCAACATCAAAGGATCCCCTGAGTGGACATAAATGATTAAGCAGGGCTATTATTCCAATAAAACGTTATTTACCAAAAGAAGGTGGAGGGCCAGATTTGGAGCCCAAATCCACTTGGCCATTTTAAATCATGCTGGCCTCATTGCTACAGCCTGTGAGTGGCATGCTGGTGGAGAGCTCCTACAGCGCAGTGTGTGGATCGGATTATCTACATCAAATCCTGGCTCTCCATTTATTAGCTGTGTGATGCTATGTAAGTTACTTAACATTTCTGTATTCAATTTCCTCACTTATTTTATAAAGCGTGAAGAAGGATTAGGTTACTAAATACATGAAAAGAGCTTAAAATAGCATTCAATAAATTTCAGCTATTACTTTGATTATTATGACCCTGGGGGAATATCATCAGCCCTCTGGTCCTCACTGACTCAGCCTCCAGTTAACTCTTCCTTGACTGCAGAGCTCTGAGGTTTTGCCAGATTCTTTAACTAGAAATTGGCCCATTGGTTTAAACCCACTGTCCATAGTAGGGTTGCTATCCTTAGGCCAGAAGGCACGCCCTGGCTCTAAACCCACCCCAGGGCTCAGGAAATAGGAAGCCTTCCTCTGCATGATCACTCTGATCCACCAGGGCAACTCTGAGGGCCTGGTGCCCAGGCTCTTCTGGGCAGCTTGCTGTGTAGTCTGTTGGAAAAGTCCACCTGAGCTTTTTCTTACTCAAGGTATCTCTGAGCACCCCAATGGATGACTCAATAGAAGACAAAATCTACATTTCTCTCTCTATCTCCTTCCCACCACAACCTAAAACCACAGTAAAGAAAGATTTTTCTTTTATTGCCACTATACAATATCTTTAGAGTTAGCCTTTTTACCATAGGTAACAGGGCATTCTGTCTGTGCCATAGAATTACTTCATGTTTTTGGTATGTTAAAAGGAAAGAGAAAGGAATTTCGGCAGTGAAGTTGAAGAGCAATGATCACAGGTTTATTACCTTTTGCATAATCTAATGATGAGTGTTGAAAGCTAAATACAACCTTGAGATGTTGTTTATATTCCTTCTTAATGGAACTTAACCTCATTCTAAAAATATTGCCAAGAGTAGACAAAGGTGAAAATTCAAGAAGGAATTTAGCAAAATTGCAAATACTAAACATGCTACATATTTAACAGACTTTCAAAGTTATATATTAACATGGCTATGATCCACCAGCATCAAACCACTAACACATTACTTTTAGTTAAGAAATAGATCTGAGGGAACAGACATTTTTCCAAAGAAGACATCCAAATGGCCAACAGACACATGAAAAAGTGCTCCACATCGCTTGGCATCAGGGAAATCCAAATCAAAACCTCAATGAGATACCACCTCACACCCGTCAGAATGGCGAAAATTAACAAGTCAGGAAACGAC